>NC_142013.1:89160970-89460970 GCF_049901735.1 Notechis scutatus
TGAAGACATGTATCTGACAACTAGCACGGAGGTCTTAGAATGTGATGCAACCTTGGGGGTGGCTGATGACTCGAGAGCACTCCTGTTAAGCTTTTTAGCCTTCTGAATTTTTTTAACTTTGATTTTTACTTTTAACTTGCAATTTTAACTTGTTCTTAATTCTATTTTTAATCTGTGCGTCTTTCCAAGGGTTTACATTGTTTTATTTATACCGTACTTTATTTGTTGGAAACATGCAGAAGAGGCCTTCATCTTGCAGTGGAAAGACAATGGCTAGGATGATGATGATGATGATGATGATGATGAAATTGTTTTATTATGCTGTTGTAATTGCCTAGTTTACAACAATATAATAAAAGTGAGGTGAGTGGGATAGAAATGTAATAATAAAATAAATAAATGAAGTAAATAAAGACCTATCTCCTGTAATTTAATATAATTTCCCTATAAAATGTATATTTCAGTGAAGTTTTTCTTCCCAGTCATTATCCTGCAGACTAAAGCACTCAATGTTTAGAAATTTTATGTTGCTACATTTTTGAGTTCATATTATGCATTATGCTTTTAACAAAGAAAGGTATGCACATAGAACCACGATAAGGATTGTCTTACGACAGTGGTATGAGAAAGCATTAAAGTGGAAAAATGAGTGATAAGAAAAAGAATGATCTTGAAGAACAGAAGGAAGACCTGTTACCAAGATAATAGTTAGATAAAATAAACCTGAATCTGGGCCAAAATTGTATGACCACCAAGTGATATTACCTCATCAGGGACCCAGGACCATATGAACTCTGCCAGATCTGGGGGACAAGTTATTTCATCAGTAAGCAGAAATATCTGATTTTTATTTTTATTTATTTGATTTGTCAATTGTTTACAAGATAATAAGTACAAGTGTATACATAGTTGTGAATATATGAAATGGGTACATATAAGAAAAATAAAAGAATAAGAGAAACAATAGGACAGGGACGGTAGGCACGTTGGTGCGCTTATGCACCGCCCCCTACAGACCTCTTAGGAAAGGGGTGAGGTCAATAGTAGACAGTCTAAGGTTAAAGTTTTTGGGGTTTGGGGAAGAGACTACAGAGTCGGGTAGAGTATTCCAGACATTGACCACTCTATTGCTGAAGTCGTATTTCCTGCAATCAAGTTTGGTGCGGTTTACTTTGAGTTTGTATCTGTTGTGTGCTCTTGTGTTGTTATGGTTAAAGCTGAAGTATTCATTGACAGGTAGGACATTGCAATGTATGATTTTATATACCATGCTTAAGTCGGACCGAAGACGGCGTAATTCAAGGTTTTCTAGTTTTAGAATTTCGAGTCTGGTGGCATAAGGTATTCTACAACGAGTAGAAGAGTGGAGAACTCTTCTTGTGAAATACTTCTGGACTTTCTCAATTGTGCTAATATCACTTACGTAATAAGGATTCCAGACTGTTGAACTGTATTCGAGTATTGGTCTAGCAAATGTTTTGTATGCTCTGGTTAGTAGTGAGATATTACCAGAGAAAAAGCAACGTAGGATTAGGTTAACAACTCTTAATGCCTTTTGGCTATGTAGTTGCAGTGGGCTCTAGCACTTAGATCATTAGAGGTGAGTATTCCCAGGTCCTTTACAGAGCTTGGGTCATCAACAAGATCTTGACTATTCAGCTTGTATTTTATTTTCTGATTTTTTTTACCAATATGTAAGACAGAGCATTTATTTGTTGAGATTTGAAGTTGCCATATGTTAGACCATTCAGATACATAGTCTAGGTCTTTTTGTAGGGTAGTAGTATTGTCTGTGGTATTGAACAGCTTTACATCATCAGCGAAGAGAACGCAATTGCTCTTGATATGATCACAAAGGTCGTTTATGTAGATTATGAAGAGAGTTGGTCCTAGAACACTGCCTTGGGGAACACCACTATTGACAGGTACAGGATTTGATAGGGCGTTCCCGATTTTGACCATTTGTTGTCTGTTTGACAGGAATGCTTTTATCCAGTTATTCAGTTGTCCAGAGATACCATAAGATTTTATTTTTAGGAGTAGTTTGTCGTGTACCACTGAATCAAAGGCTTTACAGAAGTCTATGTAGATTGCGTCTATTGCTTTGCCCTGGTCGAGTTGTGTAGTCCATATGTTTTTGCAGTGTAAGAGTTGCAGATTACAGGATAGTTTTTTTTCTGAAACCAAATTGTTTATTGGAGAGTAGGTTGTTTGTCTCTAAATGGAGGATGATGGATTGGTTAATAATTGATTCCATGACTTTACAGGTGACGCAGCATAAGGAGATTGGTCTGTAATTTTCAACTAGGCTTGGGTCTCCCTTTTTGAAGATAGGGATGACTGTGGCTTGTAACCATAGGTTAGGCAAGGAGCTGGTCCTGAAAGATTTTTCAAAGATTATGCTTAGAGGTTTGGCTATGGCAGTGGATAGCTTTCTTAAGAAGTAGGCACATATTCCATCCGGTCCAATAGATAGAGATGGTTTTAGGTTGCATAGTGTTTTTTCAACGTTGTCTACTGTAAAATCGATACGTATTAGATCATTGTTGTTATCTGTGGTACGGCTAGGAAACATTGGGCATGATCCATTACTGTTTACAAACACTGAGCCGAAGAATGTGTTAAAGATGTTGGCTTTAATGGTGTCGTCGCTGCAGTCTTTACCATCGGGTCCTATCAAGGGAGGGATGGACCTTGAGTCTTTAGTTTGTTGTTTACAAAATTGTAAAAGCACGGTGGAATTGGTGCTTAGAAGGTTTTCCTCTTGTTTAATGTGATAATTGGTACATTCGGTCTTTATCTGGTGGCATAAATTTTTGTATCGGTTTTTGAAATTAGCAACGTGACCAGATTTGTTTTTCCTCCAGAGTGATCTCTTTTTGGATTGAAGTTTCCTTATTGATATGGGTAATCTGCTTTTTTGTTTTGTTTTGGGAGTTGTTGTTGGAACATATAGTTTGATGACTCTTTTGACTTCAAGTAAAAAAATGTTGTAATGGTCTTCAACAGTATTGCATCCAGTGAATAGAAATTGCCAATCGAGGGATGAGAGATCGTTATCTATAAGATCATAGTTGCCTTTTTTGAAGTTACAATTAGGGATGACATCATTGTGGTGATTTTTGTGTGGACGTATGTTGAGGCAAAAGTCAATCATATTGTGGTCACTACTGGAAAAGGGTTCTTTGGTTTGTATTCCGTAAATTAAATTCAAACTATTGCAGAAGATGAGATCGAGGCAGTTGTTCAGTCTAGTGTTGTTGGTTACTAGTTGTTCAAGACCTAGATTTGTAATAGCATTATAGAAGGTTGTGTGTATGATTTCAGTTGTACAATTATTTAGGGTCCAGTCGATATGAGGTAGATTGAAATCTCCAAGAAAGATAAAAGGGTATGGGCAGGATGTAGCCCATGTTAGTAGTGTATTTAGCTTGTTTACATGTTCGATGTCATAATCAGGTGCTCTGTAACATAGTAAGAATCGAATTGTGATATTTAAGGATAGTTCACAGATGATGGTTTCAGGAAGGGCAAGCTCCTGGGTAACTTGGATATTTTTTAGATGTAAGGATTTTTTATAGAATATAGCAACACCACCTCCTCGGCGATTTTCACGATCTGATCGGTAAACATGATAGTCTCTTACTGTGGTAATGGAGTCGGGGAGAGATGCATTGAGCCATGTTTCACAGACAAATATAATGTCGAAGTTAGCCATATTTAAGAGGATGAGAAATTCAGGTATTTTATTCACGAGGCTTCTTGCATTGAGTAGTTTGCATATAAGTCCGGCAGCAGTTGGGATTGAGGTAGTTGGGGGCGTGCGTGCCTAGTCTTGGGTGATGGTGGGTGGTGGGTAGTTTTGGGTGATGGTGGGTGGTGGTAGGTGGTTGAGGTAGGGTGGTGGTTGAGGGTAAAAGTTGGGTATTGGGTTACGTGTCTTACTTTTGATACAGTCAGCATGGTAGTCAATGTACAGGTCCTTCTCTCCATTGTCTAGACGGGTTTTGAGTTCGATGCGGAACTCAAATATTTATATATATTTATATTTGGGAACTACAATGCAAACTTCAGTTTATTACCTAATCTGCTATTCATATAGATTTATGCCAAATACCATGTAAGGAACTTGACATTAGGAATTGTTGGCAGAGTGAAATCACAGTGTGCTTTATGGGTTTACTTTAGGAAAGCAAAAAGCCCAGGGGTCATCTGACACCTCATTTTCTTTTCAACAAAACAGTCTTATTCTCAGGATAATTTTGGCTTTATTTTTATATTGGAGGCTAAGAAAAGTTCCACACACTTTCCACATTTTTAAAAAGAATTTGGACCTAATCTTTTGGTTGTTTTGTAATTAAGAGAAGATGCAGAAAACAAAACTATTATTGAGCATAACAAGAAAGATTTGAGAGGTACAGCAGGTAATTTTATCATTTTCCTTTGAATAAATACTCCTGGTTTTGAATAAATAATCCCGTTGTTGTTAACCACAAAAACACAACCAGGTGCTATTTAAGATTTTTTTTTTCTCTTTCAAAGAGCAACCCTTTGTCCAATATTGTATGTGGTAGAAGAATCTTTTATTGCTAATGACAGTTATTTGGAAGACTGTAGAAGGCAGAAAGCCAAAGAGAAATTGAGTGAAAAAGATCTTTTTGATTATGTCTGCTTGGTATGTATGCAGCTCTTGAGATTCCCTGGGTTTTTATTTATAAGAATGTTCAAACTATTTCACCAACATTTTGAATGTATTTTATTTCACCAACATTTTGAATGTATTTTATTTCTTTATTAAGATTGGTAAAGCATTTCCAAGGCTTTAAATGTTGTTCCATGACTTTCATGGCCAATAACCATGCAAAAAACAAATGCAGATATTTAGGTAAAAGTTATTTATAAAACCAACACCGAAGTTTTCCCTTTTCTCCTGTTCTCATTATTATGGATTCCTTTCTTAGGCTGGACAGGAATGTGTCTGAGATTGACATAAAGAAACAAAGTCTTTGAAAAAGACAAGGATGTCAGAGCACTTTGCTGAGCCCAGCATTACAAAATTACCTGAGGAAGAATAAGGTGAGCCACCAAAGATGCTATAGATGCTATAACTAAAGGAGTTATTTGACTAAATAACTAATTATGGGATGATACCTGCCAACTAAGAGCTAGTTCTTCTAGGGCCTTTCATTAGTCTCTCTCTCTCACACAAATAAATTTATAATGAAATATTTTTTTCAGTTGTTACCTTATTAAAATTACTGCATTTAAATTCCAGGCTTTAGGATGTTTGCCTACATTTCATACAGATAAAAGTTGCAAATAAAATGGTATACTTTGTTTGTAGTTGCATCTTAAAAGAGGCATTCCCTTGAATGAAAATAAAAATAATCACAATTATAACAATAACCACTTGAAACCATTGGCATTGGCAAATTCACCAGTCAATTACAAAAGGCAGCTTTGTTCGGAACCACATCCTGCGATGATGATCTGCCTATACTGGGTCCTTGGAAAGAACTTGATAGACAGACAAAAATACCAAATCCAGTTTAAACATATGACTGACTGTGCAACAAAATAATAATAATAATAATATAATGTATTACACGACCAGTACATTTAAAAAAAATAGAAGGGAAAGAAGAAATGACATGACCTGGCAATGGCTAAGAGCAGGGAAGTTGAAGAAAGATATTAATTCTGGCTCCACAAGACCAAGCCTTAAGAACAAATGCATACAAAGTCAGAACTGAGAAGAGAGAAAGTGCTGCCTATGCAAAGAAGCTGAAGAAATGGTGGCTATATGGGTAACTGTTGCAGGAAGATTGCACAGATTGACTACAAATAATGATATGACAAAATACAAATAATGGTGCATTGGATGATCTCCAAGAGATATCATTTACCTGCAAACAAGAATTGGTGGGACCATAAAATAGAGAAAATAATAGAAAATGAATAAGCGGAAGTGCTATGGGACTTTAGAATCCAAAGAGACAGGCACTTGTCACAGAACACCCCCGACTTAACCATTGTTGATAAGAAAGACAAAAATGTCTGGTTGATGGATGTGGCAATAGCTGGAGACAGCAGAATAAATGAGAAAGAACTGGAGCAAATTACAAAATACAGCCTACGAGAACTCACCATGGCTAATTCACCATAGTCAATTCATCACGGCCAATTTGTTATGGCCAACTCATCATGGCCAACTTGCTGCGGGACAACTTACCATGGGAAAACTTGTCAAGGGACAAGAGTTACAGTAATATAGAAAAAATAGAGGAATATAATCATTAAAGAAAGGATGCCAAAGGAGGGACAAAATGAAATGTGAATGAAAAAAGTTAAAATAATATTTTAATCATTTTAAATAATTAAATTGAATTGTTGAATCATCTTGCAGTGAGTTGTTCCATAGCAAATTGGCCATGGTGAGTTCTCCTGTAGCATGGTGTTTTGGTTGCAGCAAGTTGTCCCATTCTGAAAATTAAGAAACTAAAGTGCCATCTGCCACATAACACACCAGCCTTAACAATTGTCAATAAGAAAGATAAAATGTCTAGACATGGCAATACCTGGAGATAGTGGAAAAGAAGGACCTGAAGAAGATAGCAAAATACATAAACTCACAAATAGAAATAGAATGACTGTGACAAAAGAACACAACAATAGTATGACAATAGAAAAAGGGGTCTTGGATATTGTTGCAAAAAACTGGGGCAGTGTTTAAACACTATTGGCATTGACAAAATCATCATCAGTCAATTGCAAAAAAGCAGCTTTCCTCTAAACAGATTACATCCTGCAACAGTACTTTTAACACTGTTAAACATCTACATCTGCCTACCCCCATTTGCCACAGCTGTTCTATTTCTATTTGCCAGTTCGTTGGAGCGATAAAAATACCAAATCCAATCTAAACATCTGACTGATCGTGTGATGAACCCTAATAATAATGACAACTTAGGGTTAATGTTTTAAAAACTAATTAATTAACTAAATAATTGATTTAGGCTGCGATCCTATGGTGTTTTATTTAGGGGAAAGCTGCTTTTGCTTTATATTTTGTTGGTATTATTTCCAATATAGAAATAAGTCTAACATAGGAATGAGACCGCATAGGACTGCATGTCTCTAATGCATGAAACATTTTACATGCTATTTATAGATTGCTTGGAAAGCTCTCTGATGGAGAAGGGAAATATGATTTTAACATAAATAAATAAAAGGAAAAAACCTCACTCACATACTCTCAGCAATAGGAATACTCCTTCCACCTTTCTTTGGGTTAGGATAACAACTCTTCACCATTATTATTTCATTCTTCTGTGTGTGTTGATTCATTACCATAAGATATGTCAATAATTAGAATTAAAAGATCACTCTAATGGAGTGGGAAACATGATGATCTTTTCTTATCAGACTTCAAAAATATATGATTATCTGTAGGTATTCATTACACTTGCAGCATTGCTACTATAGGCAAATATTTCTGCTTAAGCCGAATAATTAGATTGACACAGGTACAGCCTTTGGATAACAAAAGATAGTTGGTAGTGAGGGTTTGAACTTAAAAAGAAAAAAAAAAGAGAGGACCTACTTTGTTAAATTTCTCTACTTGTGCAGTATTATTAAATTATTAGGCATGTCAGGAAGAGCCTTTTATGTATTTATCCAAATAGTTTTGCTTCTGTTTCATTGTACCTTGCTCTAAAAATAGTGAGATATGTAAAGTGACAGACTTAATCTCTACCTTTCCAGCATGCCAACACATCTGCCTATGTCACTTAAATCTCTTCTATGGTAAATTATTTGATTGCACCCCCCTCCATGCAACAATATTCCCTAAGGTTTTTTTTTTTTCTGTTTTAAAGAATGTAGGAGTATAATACATTCAATGAACAGATAAGATGATTCATTTTTTTATTTTATTTATTTATTTGATTTGTCAATTGTTTACAAGATAATAAGTATAAATGTATACATAGTTGTGAATACATGAAATGGGTACATATAAGAAAAATAAAAGAATAAGAGAAACAATAGGACAGGGACGATAGGCACGTTGGTGCGCTTATGCACGCCCCCTACAGGCCTCTTAGGAAAGGGGTGAGGTCAATAGTAGACAGTCTAAGGTTAAAGTTTTTGGGGTTTGGGGAAGAAACTACAGAGTCGGATAGAGTATTCCAGACATTGACCACTCTATTGCTGAAGTCGTATTTCCTGCAATCAAGTTTGGTGCGGTTTACTTTGAGTTTGTATCTATTGTGTGCTCTTGTGTTGTTATGGTTGAAGCTGAAGTATTCATTGACAGGTAGGACATTGCAATGTATGATTTTATATACCATGCTTAAGTCAGACCGAAGACGGCATAATTCAAGGTTTTCTAGTTCTAGAATTTCAAGTCTGGTGGCATAAGGTATTCTACAACGAGTAGAGGAGTGGAGAACTCTTCTTGTGAAATATTTCAGTAGTTGTGGAGGGGGAGCGGAATTAACCATTCAGTTGAACCTGCTTTAAAATCCTGTGGTTTTTTTTTTAATCTCAGTATTCTCCATTACAAAAAAAGATTTAAAATGGAAGGAAAATGGATAAAACATTCTAATAACTGAGGGACAGTATACTGGGAAGACTTGAGCCACAACTGCACTAAGCCATAAAATTTCCTGCATATCTTTGGATACATTACTTTTTTTTCAACCTATATTCTCAGTGTCTGCGGGGTGCAAGAACATCAACATAGCAACCTCTGAATCAACATTGTC
This sequence comes from Notechis scutatus, assembly GCF_049901735.1. Lineage (NCBI taxonomy): Eukaryota > Metazoa > Chordata > Lepidosauria > Squamata > Elapidae > Notechis > Notechis scutatus. The sequence continues at coordinate 89,169,739 of NC_142013.1, forward strand.
TGAATTACCCGAATCAACAATTAACCAGTAGAACCGCTTGCCTTCAGAAGTTGTAGATGCTTCATTAGTGGAAGTTTTTAAGAAAAGACTGGATAGCCAAAATGGTATAGGGTTTCCTGCTTGAACAGGGGACTGTAGAAGGCTCCTAAGGTCTCTTTCAGCTCTATTCTGATTGATTGATTGATTTGTTAAAAGGGGTGGGGCTTCAGTTGCCCAGTTGCATCTCCGTCTTTAATTGTTTTGAGCTCCCCTGTTTCTCAATAGCAATAACTGTGAGAGGGATCTTGGATCTTGGAGTCCTAGTAGACAATCACCTAAATATCAGCCAGCAGTATGCAACCAACATAATCGTAGATTGCATTAACAGAGATAGAATCGAAATCACCTGAAGTATTAATACCCCTTTATAAAGCCTTAGTAAGACAACACTTAAAATACTGTATCCAGTTTGCGTCACCATATTATTAAAAAAAGATGTAGAGACTCTGGAAAGAGTGCAGAAAAAGAGCAACAAAGATGATTAGAGGGTTGGAGGCTGAAACATATGAAGGATGGTTGCAGGAATTGTGCTTGTTTAGTGTGTTGAAATGAAGGACTAGGGGTGCCATGATAGCAGGGTTCCAATATTTGAGGAACTGCCACAAAGAAGTTGGGGTTAGCCTATTTTCCAAAGCACCAAAAGGCAAGACAAGAACGATGGATGGAAACTAATCAAAGAGAGAAGCAACCACAACTAAGGACAAATTTCTTAAACGAGATAACACTTAACCAGTGGAATGGCTTTTCTTTAGAAGTTGTGGATGATCCATCACTGGAGGCTTTTAAGAAGAGACTGGACAGCCAGTCTGAAATGTTATAAAGGGTCTCCTGGTTTAGGAGGGAGACTTTAGAAGACTTCAAAGTCCTTTCCAACTCTGTTATTCTGTTATTTGAAATGATATGGAAAAAGATGCTATACTGGATATACCAATGAAACCAGATGAAGTTTTTATAATTAAAGCAAATATACAAATCCTTTTTCTTCTTGTGCCATATCTGTCATTGGACATTGGCAATCATGAGATCTAACATATACAAATAACAAATAGATCTAGAGGTGAGTTTTTTATATTGGATTTTAAAGAAAAGCACATAAAATTGGTTATTTTGAACCAACATCAAAATAAATATGATATCTCTGGGTAACCCTAAATGGACTTTTGCTGTCCAGATTGAAACAATACAATTTTAAGGATATGTTTATATAAAATATGGGGTGTGATAATTTGTTCTATTTTAAGAGAAGGTGATAAGTTACAAAAATTGCTTATACTTGTTTTGATGAAGGGTGATTTCTTAACATATATTTCTTTCCTTTTTTCATTATTGTATGCTTCTTTTATTTTCTATTTTTCTTTCCTTTTTGTACTTTATTTTTTCTTTTATTTCTTTTACTTTTTAATTTTTCAATTGTCAACTTGAATAAAATTTACCATAACATTTTATTAGAAATAAACAAACATTTAATGAAAGTTCATTTTGAGATTATCTGTGGGCTAGTTGAGATATTCAGCACTCAGTGCTTCAGGCAAAGGATCTTACTTTTACTGAATTTCACATTTTACTACGTAGAAATGACAGCAATAGAATACGGAAGTTTCTTTTTAATCTGTCAAACATTGTTGTCTTGTAGGAGAGCAGAAATCTATATTTTAGATGTTTCTTCCCCCCCCCCATCCTTTCCATTTGCCATTAATTGTCATAAAATCTCATCCATTGAGAGAGACAGTTTTCTTTTCCATTCCCAGTTTCAAAAGAATAAAACCAATCTCTGAAATTGTTATGTAGGTCATCTGGATAATAACTGCAACATAAAAAACACAACATAATCTAATGTGAAGCATAAAAATAAAGTGTTCAACAAGTTCCATATTGTAACCCACAAGGCATCCTTTCAAACATCAGATATCCCAAATATATATTTTCCCTTTGCAGATTACAAAACCTACTTTCAAGAACTATATAATTTTTCTTTCCCTTACATTTTCCCCCTCTGTTAATCTGACAACATCCTTATTATTCTCAAAAAGAGTTGGGGTGAATGGGGTGGATTATATTTAATAGCGATATCAAGTTTTGAAGAAATGCTATCCTCAGTGTTGTAGTTTCCTTGTTTTCAGAAGTTCATGACCGCAATAACCACATTCATTTGGCTTAGAATGATTTTGCTGTCAATGAAGCAATTCAAAATGACGTTCCACCCTTTAGCATTCGCATCTGTGGTTTTCACGCGCCATATTTGAAAGTATATTTCTGTCAGTGCATATAAACAATAATGTATTTTTCCTTAATTGTCTAGAATGTGAACGATGTTTCCCTAAGTCTGACTTTTGGTGGCATTTTCTCATTAAAAAGGAAAATCGTTTTTTTTTTCTTTTCTGCCATGATCAAATTTTAAAACAGAAAGAATGTAGCTCAGTTGCAGAGCATAGATGTTACATGCAGAATATTCCAGCTTGTTAGCTCAGCTTCTACTCCAGAAAAAAATACTGCAAAAAAATACTGCAAAAAAATACTGGTAGCATTTTCCTTAGAGCTGCAATGTAAATACCTATTGGCAAACCTCCATCCTGGCTCCTAGGATTTTCCTGCTCTTCCTGTCACTAAGGTATTTTTGTTGATCAGCCATCCTCCTAATCACTCTGAGGAGTGGCTTTGCCACTTCCTCTTCCAGGTTAGTTTCCATCTTGTATTTTAATTGACCATGAAAATATTGCAAGAGAAGGGTGGGATATGATTCCAATTTTCAGCTATTTTTTTCCTTTCTCATGGACCAGCTGGTAGGACCTCTGGCCATCTGCATGAAAGACAAAACACAAAACTATTGAGAACAGCACAGTAGCATGAAACTATGGCATAGATTGAGTGTGGGCAATATCTGTGGAAGTAGACCTAGTACACTGTACGACAATGTGTAGGAATATGGATTAGGGAAGAAAGCTTTGTTTGAAGTGCTACCCATCCATCTCTGTCATGAATGAAGGTGAATATACATGTCCAAGAATAATGCTGCAGGATCCAATCAGGGTTGGTCACTGGGACAAGAGGTTTCATCTTCTGAACTTTCAGACTTGTGCTGGAGCCCATCTTCAGGAAACTGAGAGAGAACTTCCCTGAAGATGGGCTCCTGTATGAGTCTGAGAACTCAGAAGACAAAACCTGTGGTCTTGGTGACCAACCCAGATTAGATGCCGAAAACTTAATTGCTTGAGTGGGAGATTTTCTTCTATTTCCTCCATGGAGAAATTGGTAGCACAGCTTTACATTAGCTGTATTCAGAAAGGGAAAGTTTCTGCCACCTGTAAAGACCTCTTTTGAAATATTTTACTGAAAACAACAGAACTCTGTAGCACTTTGGACTTGACCAATGTAGCACCTACCTGCAACTCCTTAAAGCAACTCAACTTTTCAAGGGACTGCATGGCTCAGCTCAGTCCTTGGGAAATGACAGGTGTTACAAGTGAAGTCCTGTATTCTCTAAAGACCCCCTTTCCTCCCTGTAAAAATGACATTCATACCAGAATGTTGTATTTCTAAATATAAAGAAAACTCTCAAAGACAAAATCCTTCAGTCTATATTTTTGTTACTAGTTCTTAACTTGAAACTAATGCAGTCCTAGAGAAATTTATTTTGAAAAACTCTCTGTATAGTTATCAATTTAATAACTCTAGCTAAAGAGTTGGGAGAAAGCTATTCATAATAATATAGTAGCTGCTCCTGCAGGTTATGAGATAAGGCTGAAGTGTTCTGTCTTCAGAAGATAAGCAGCAGTCATATTTTTAAAAAAAACAAAAATAAATAAAAGCATTTAAATATCAGATGAACAGTGCACTGAACATATACAGATGTGATTTGAGTGAGGATGTTGTTGGATCACTCAGTATTTGTGGACTTTCCAAAAGGAAAAAAAACCCTGCAGATTTAAACCTAATGCAAAGTTATGTTTTAAATTATATTTGTACATTTTAGGTCATTTTAGAAGTCTGGTGATAAGATAAATTGTGAGAACTGTACAGATAAGTATTTGGACCTAAGTTTTTCATTTTGGCTTTTTAAAGTAAACAAATTGATCTAATGAAATGGAATCATTAGATTGCTTACTTATTTATTGAACTTTCTCATTTTTCATATAGTGCATTTTGGTAGTTGATATTTACTGTAAGAAAAAACAAAAATAGAACAGCCAGGTAAAGGAGGTTTTGAGAAATAACTGTAAATTCAGCCAATATATATCTGATGAGCTACATTAGGAAGCGTTCTTTTCACACTCTGACTTCTAGGATACGTTAATTTATGCAAGATGGGCCTGGATTCCTCCATTAATTACAAAAACAAACAAAAGACACCAAAGATCCAACCAGTTTTTCCAGTCTTCTGCAATTTTATTGGTCATGTCCCTGAGATCTCACACAAACTGTTCAAAATGTTGTAAGATTTTGGTATTCTCACCAGAAATGTGTGGGCGAGATCTTACATGGGAAATCAAAAACAGATTATGACATCCAGTTTCAATCTTATGGCAACAGTGAAGACACATTCAGGAACCCACAGCATTGATCTTAGGAGTTTCCCAGGGGTGAGATTGGTACAGGGATCCAGTTGTACAATATACAGTAATTGTCTAAACAATTTACACATCTTCTTAAGAGGGTTTGCATTGTATTGAAAGCTCCAGTTGATGTTAACCATTCCATTGCTTATTTGTTAATAGTATGTGCTACTTTTCCACAGAAATGGCCTGTGTTACTGATTCCATTGTTGTTATCTGAAGGTCTGTTTATCCCACATTCTATATGCATAAAGACTGATAGGTTGATAAAAATGCCAAATCCAGTCAAAATATATGTACAACAAACTATAGTAATAATAATAATATATGTGGAGGTTCCAGAGGTTATCAGCAAATTGGGTACCATACCAAAAACTCTTAAATGTCACTTACAACAGGGGTCCCCAACCTCTCATCTGCTACTGGGTCATGGCTTATTGGAAATTTGGCTGTACAACTGGCTGGTTGGAGCATGTGTGCACAGTTCAATTTGTGCGAGTGGGGGGCAATTGTTTGCATGCATATGTCTGCTGCTTGCACAAGTTGAGCTGTGTGTGTGTGTGTGTGTGTGTGTGTGTGTGTGTTGGCCTGCAGTCATGTGGTCAGTTCCCCTACCTCCATCCCCCCCCCCCCGTGGGCTGCCAAGTGTTCTGATCAAGGCTTCCAAGACCATAATTAAGCACACGCTTAGTTAAAACTCTTGTTTTATTTCAGTGCTGGGAATTATGTTCATTCCCAGCCTGTAATGAGTCCCAAACAGTCCCTCGAGATAAGCAACCACCTTTCTCTCCTTCGAAGTGCTGCCAACAACTAAAGTGCCAAATTAACTGTAAAAAGCCAAACAGAGTACAAAGTCCACACAGAGCTTCAAGGTTTAATCTGAACAAAGCAAACAATGTTGCTTCCTGCAAAGGTTTCTTTCCCTTTGCCTGGCCTTTATACCTTATGGGAGGGGCAATCACCTCCAAGCCTTACTCCCAAGTCGTCCCTTTTGTCTCAGCTGCTCTTGCCTTCTAGCAGCTCTGCACACACACACACTGGGAACAGGCTCCCCTTGTTCCTCTGCCTTTCTGCTGCCAGACTCAGGAAGCTCCAGAGTCAGCACAACACTCCCAGATGGTCCTGGCCCCATCTCTGCATCATACACAGGACCCTCATCTAAGTCCTCTCCAGATTCCTGGACTGGTCCCCATTCTTCCCCACTGTCCGATTCCGCTGCCGTCTGCACAGGCTGCCGGCAAACCACAACACCAAGCCACAAAGGTTGGGTCCCGCTGATTTAGAAAATTTCTATGTGTTAATTAAAAAAGGACAGCCTGCATTGAATCACACTTATACTACATCTATACCTTATGACATCCTAGAGTTTTGGGACAAACAATGTGGCAGAAGTGATTTCACATTTTTTTCTGTACATTACACAAAATGCTACTTGTCTAGTTTTGTCTTAGTAGGAAGTTTGGTCCTAACCATAGCAATCTAAATAGAGTTAGCTATTTGCAAAAACATTCCATGAGAATTTACAATGGTACATAGGTAGATGATCTTGCCTTTCATTTCCAAAAAGAAGGGCATCCCTTCAGCATCCCTTCTGCCACTGCATTTCCCAGAGCTCCTTAGAAAAATTAAGGAGTTTTTCAGGATCAGCATGAATGGAATAAACTATTCAGATATAAACTTTTCTAGTATTCTAGTAGCCTTTACATTCTACAGACCAGACAGGACATCAACCAGATCCATAAAGTGCCTACAGCACTTTGTTTTTCTGGCAACATTCAAAAAGTGGTTTGCCACTGCTTTTTTCCTTCAACTGCACAGGTTAATTTACAACTCTAAAAGTCAAGATCAGCTTAGTGGTACCTCATATCACAATATACTCCCATACAAAATAAATTCATGACTATTTCACTTCCTGACATATTAGTAAGTCTGGTTGTTGGTGTAGGCAAAAAGTGGCAAACCACTTTTTGAATGTTGCCAGAAAAACAAGTATTTATCCCCAGAACAACAATTCCCACTAGGATTTTGGGTGATTAGTTAAAACTACACCAACAACCAGACAGATCTATTTGAGGAGGTGAACATCTACTTGCCAAAGCATGCCTTATGAAAGTTTCTACCCCATGCAAAGCTCCTCCTAATACTTTTTGTTCCTATGTGAGCTGTAAAAAGTGCATCTTAAAAGAGACAACCAACTCCAAAAAGCCTGGGTTAACGACTCCCAATTTTCATTATTTACAGTTGAAACCATGGCTTCCATTTTAATTTGTCTGCTTCCCTGCAGTCTTTCATCTGCAGGGAAAAAAGAACCATTTTCATGTGCATCCCTTTTTCAAATATCAGACTCAGCATGCTCCCTTTAGTTTTACTTTAGTGCTAAATTGGGACTCAAAAACTCCTGTGAATTCTTGCACTGTGTGGAGGACAAGCTGCTGTTGTTTCCTTTGTACCAGTTTTTTTAAGCTACAAAATGGCTATGAATCTTCCTTCTTCCAGGAATAGCCTCATCACTGGAATTTCAATTTGAGAGTGCTTACCTAGTAACTTAAGGTTCTATGGAAAATCCTGGAGCTCTGAAAGCTAACAAAAGTATACCCTGGAAGTGATTTTTATACCACCTCAACAGTCCTTCATATTACTACCTTAGCATTTGAATGGGGACACTTAATCATCCTTGTGATTCTGATTAATAGCAAATGTTGGCATGTGTTAGCTGCATTCATTCCTCCTATAATGAAGATAAAAGAAAACGAACTGCATCCGACATTGTCACCAGGCTCAAAGTTCAAAGATATGAAACTTTGAAAGTGCTACTGAGACTGTCCTTGGTAAGCTCCAATTAGGCTTAGCAATCCATTTTTCATTCCAGAGAGTGGATTCCTCTGCATTACCTGATGTTGAACAATGACCTTGATAGAAGTTAATTGCCTAGGCTTCATAGCTGAGTCTTCAAACAACCTGCAACTGAACAGCTGACACCTTCACTGTAGCTGGGCCTGCCTACAGATGGATCAAAAGATCATGCTAAGCTCATGGATGTGTTATCCCTTGGTTTGTTATCCCACAAGCATATATAATTATTTTATATCAAAGGACATGATTACTTGGTAAAATCACACCAAAAAGACCTGCCTTTTTAGAGGGTACATCTAAACGTGTATACACAAATCAGTGGATTTTCAGTCGAAACTATGTTGAAACTATTTCCAGTGGAATAGTAGAACAGCTATAGAAATTAGGTAAAGACGTTAATTCTGCTACCTTATATGGAAAGCTTTGGATGATTCCAGATCAAAAATAAATGAAATCATTTGAATGAGATACTTTAAACAGTTTATGTCTTGGTTTGTAAAATGCCAGATAGAAGCTACTTATCCAACATGCTGAATTATTCTGGTGATAATGTTATAAGAATGCTATAAGAATAACACAATCTGATTCTCTGATTCTAATGTTATGCTAACATCAAACTATATATTACACCATATGCATGCGTATTTTGTTTTTCTAAAGTGGAACTGTTTTGATCTGAATTCCTTATGATTTCTCTTTCAAAACAAATAAACAAAGCAAATGAAAATGAAACTGTGAATTCAATTCAGTGTATTTTAGCCAAAATTATATGCTTAGAAATATATACTGGTATGAAAATTTATATTTTCATATTTAAAATTTGCTGATACAAAAATTTATGCCACCAGATAAAGACTGAATGCACCAATTATCACATTAAACAAGAGGAAAACCTTCTATGCACCAATTCCACCCGCACTTTCTACAATTTTGTAAACAACAAACTAAAAGACTCCATCCCACCCCTGAAAGGACCTAATGGCAAAGACTGCAATGATGACACCATCAAAGCCAACCTCTTTAACACATTCTTTGGCTCAGTATTTAAAAACAGCAATGGATCATGCCCAGTATTGCCTAGTCGGACGACAGACAACTACAATGATCTAATACATATTAATTTTACAGAAGACAATGTTGAAAAAGCTCTATGCAATCTAAAACCACCCCTATCTATTGGACTAGATGGAATATGTGCCTACTTCTTAAAAAAGCTATCCATTGCCATAGCCGAACCTCTAAGCATAATCTTTGAAAAAAACATTCAGGACCAACTCCTTGCCAAAACTATGGTCAGAAGCCACGGTCAAGAGCTGGTTCTTCAAGGTCTTATGAAAGGCTAGAAGGGTAAGGGCTTGCTGGATCTCAGGGAGGTGATTATTTCCCAAGGCAAGTAAAAGAAAAATATATTAGAAGTCTGGATCATAGGCATTGTATGTTGTTTAGCTTATAATTCACCTGTATGTGGAAGAAGACATCTAGTATTGATGCATGCAACACTTGGGAAAAAAGGATTTTTAATATAACTGTATAGTGCTTTGGACTTGTTTTTCAAGACGACTTTTGGAAAGCTCAGAACAGTGGTGGGATTCAAAAAATTTAGTACCGGTTCTATGGGCGTGGCTTGGTGGGCATGGAATGGCTTGGTGGGCGTGACTTGGTGGGCATGGCAGGAGAAGGATACTGTAAAATCTCCATTCCCTCCCCATTCCTGGGAGAAGGTTACTGCAAAATCCCATTCTCTCCCCACCCCACTAACCTGCTTTCCAGCTCTGTTGTCCTGTGCAGGGCAACAAAAGAAGACCCAGCCAATCAGCTGGACTTGGGAGGCAGAGAATAGATGGAGATGGGACCATTCAGAAGTGGTATTTGCCGGTTCTCCAAACTACTCAAAATTTCTTCTACCAGTTCTCCAGAACTGGTCATAACCTGATGTATATCACCTCTGACTCAGACTCCACCAGTCTATAGTTCTTAAAGTAGATGTATGTTTTCCTCCCATAATGTAATTGTTCTCCATACAATTCTAAGAACTGTAAAGCACCCTTTGGAGATCAAATCTAAAATGCCGAACAGCTTAATGTACAAGAATAGCATGGGAATAGTATAATAAAATGCGTAATATTTCCTACCTTAGCAATAGAATTACATTGCAATAGAATTTTTCTTCACCGTTTCCTAATCCAAAATCAATTTATTTCATTTGTCTCAAAAGTATTATTGGCATCAAAATGTTGCTTTGTAAGTTTATTGCTGAGAACAAAACTCTCTGCCTTGATATTGAGTACATTTTATGTCCTATTTAGCAACCTGCAACATTTACCCAGTTCTTTTAAATAAGAAAAGGTGTAAATAATACTTAATATGTATAGTAGAACCTAATAGAATGATTATCATACAATAAATAATAGTACAGAACTATTATAAGTTGCCGTGATTTAGATTTCTGAATCAAGATTCAAATTCAGACAACCTGCTAGGGGAAGAGTATCTAAATAAAACTAAATTGAATTAGATTGTTTTCTGAATAAGTAAACTAGATCCCAAACTGAATTATGTGATCATACATGACAAATCACAGCTATGCAATCAAAAACACTATCATTTTTATGTGTGTCAGCCATCTTCAATTTTTGGATGGCTTCACCCCCACGCCTCTCAGGATATACCTGAAGAGCTTGGTAACTTATTGGAATGATAAAATCAAATATGTAGACACAGGAGAACCACATTTATATTCAGCAGAGTGTTACAGGAGCACAATATATTCAGCTCTTAATAACTAAATAAGACGCATGCTTTCCCTCCCACATACACCCCTACACAAAGCACAAAAGAAGTTATTTCAAAATAACTGTCACTGTAATTGAAAAATCACATCATTGGATGTTTTTCTTTAAACAAATAAACTCCTGTATTCCAAAACCATGACATTGGTCTTTAAAGAAGATGTTTGTACATTAGTATTTCAAACATTTCGTCTGCAGGCAAGAATAGCTCAGCGTTATTTTCCTTCTGCATCTTTTAAAACTTATTGTTCCGTTTAAAATTAATCTATCCCATACATGACAAACCACAGCTATGCAATCAAATTAATTAATCTATCTCAGTTTCAGGATTACAGATTTTTGTCTAACAGAGAAGTACTTTTGATTTCAGAGTGACCTATCTGAATTATCCCAGCCTGTCTGCATCCATGTGCTAAATGACCCCAAGATTTTACCAGACTTCAGTTCAGCAGTCATCTGACGATTGGTATCCACCGGCTTAATACTTTCTCTCCTGTTTAGTTTTAAAAATGGGCATCATTTATTGATTTCACTATAGACAGCACCATTCCCAGGCCAGCACCACCATCTTTAAAGGGAGACAGCACAATATGTTTTCATTAAGAACCGGTTGGTAAGACCATGGCAAAGCAGGATGTAATCTCCTAAATATGTCAACACATGGTCAGAGACAGATAGTAATGCCTTCTAACAGGTCTCATCTATGGAGTCCCAGAACAGCTTTTCCCACCTGGTCAGTGGTGGTATTCAATTGTTTTTACTACTGGTTCTGTGGGCGTGGCTTGGTGTGTGTAGCAGGTGAAGGATACTGTAAAATCCCTATCTCCACCCCAGTCCAGGGGAAGGAAAGTGTAAAATCTCCATTCCCTCCTCACTCCAGGGGGAAGGTTCCTGCAAAATTCCATTCTCTCCCCACCCCACCCCACGAACCTGCTTTCCAGCTCTGTTCTCCTGTGCAGGGCAACAAAAGAAGACCCAGCCGATCAGTTGGGACTTGAGAGGCAGTAAATAGATGGGGGCGGGGCCAGTCAGAGGTGGTATTTGCCAGTTCTTGGAACTACTCAAAATTTCTACTACCAGTTCTCCAGAACTGGTCAGAACCTGCTGAATGCCACCTCTGAACCGGGTGCTCCTTAGATGGAACCAGAAATCCCAGAATTCCAACCAGGTTGTGAAGATTTAGGTCACTCAAGCTCCAGAATTTGAACAACTGAAACATGAGGTTTTAAAGTTGGTAATAGAAGTGTAACTTTAAGTCTCTGATAATTATATATAATAAGAACCATTGCCCCAAAAAAAAAAGAAATAATACATTTTTGGATTGTATTTATATTCAAAGACCATATCAACAAAAAGCAAGATGAAAAGTTAATAACAGGAAAGGCAGAACAATTAATAAAATGAATATTGAACCTTATTTGAAGTTGGATAAATTAACCAGGAAACATTTTGAATATTTTCCAGAATCTCAACAATTAGCAAACACAGAGAATCTGGCAATCCTCCTTAGATGTTTCTGCAGACCAATTGCTAGCAACAAAAAAGGTTTATTTCCTTGATCTTTCCTACTTGATCACGATGTCAAGCTCTTGATATTACTTCACTTCACCAGAAAGCAAGATTCTTCCAGGTTTTTTTTAAAACAAGATTTCTTGGAAAAGGTTGAAAAAAACCTACAGAAATCACAGCAACAGGATTGTTCCCATATTAGTATCCAGTTTATCTCTGAGGTTACTAAGCAAAGTTTGGTTAATCATTACTCATAGCATGGAGAGACTCCTCTGTTAACTAATAAGTGAGGAATGTCCAGAAGGTCAATAGATAGTGCTCAATTTATGACCAGTCACTTACCAATTATTCAAAATATGATAGACTTCCTACAACTACTTATGACATGATTTTAAAGTTGCAACAGTCTTTACCCTTATCATGTGATGGCATTTTGGGCATTTTGGTAACTGGCTCCTATTTATGGCCACTTGCATTGTCCCACAGTCACGTGACTACACTTTTCAGCATTTTTTGCCAGAAGGTGGTATTTACTTCCAGTTTCTGTCAATAAATCTTACCATTGGCTAAAATGGGTTTGATTAATGACCACGGCATTTGCTTAACAAACACTGCAGAAAAGGTTGCAAAATCTGGTAGGGTCATGTTGACCTGTTTAGCAATCACCACCAGTTAGGACTCTAATTCTGGTCTTCATTACAGTCATAAATTGAGGATTACCTGTAGATGAATCTCTTTCAGGCTCTGAATCTACCATTCATTACAAATGATAGATTACAAAAATGACATTAATTCAGAATTCCAAGCTTGATAGAGAGGACAACACAATAACACAAGATACTTTTTAAAAATATCTAGACTATAAAGATGGTTTACTCAATCAGGGATAAATGGAGTGAGTTGTTATTTTGGGTGATTCTTTTGGTAGTTATTGATAATCTTATTGAATTTGCCTAAAATGGGTATGATGTAAAAACTTTGTCCCATGCAGTTAGTTCATGTAGTTCTACTTTTATAGTATCTAAACTGGTTTTACACTAAACTGTTTTTTTTTAATTAAAGTAAAGAAGTTTGAAGAAACTTCTGATTATTTTTTTTAAGGGAAACATTTCTTTTCAACACATTTAAGATTTGTTTTGGTCTTTATTAGGATATAGGTATTATTTTATCACTATGAAATATGGATATGAAATGTGTATTTGAAGATAAGGTGTTATTTGGAATATTGTGTACTGGGTTTTGTCTTATATAAAAGGGGAAATTGTCTCCTTGAAATTTTACAATTTTGTTTATATTTTGATGTTGGGACAATTTCATGACTTAAGAAATAAAATGGGATTTTGTTATATTTGTCATAGTTAAGAGGTGGGATTTGGAATGCTGAGTTTTATATATGTTGATTAAAATTAAAATCTTGGAGCTTTGTACAGTTATTTTGCTGACAATTGGATTGAAAATGTTACTTACTTGTTTTGCTCATTCTTAACCCATTAAGAAACGGGTTAGAAATGAAGAGTTTTATATTTCTGAGCTAAAAGGACTGGAAGCAATTAGGGAATTCTTTATACTTATCATAAAGAGGGTAAGAACTCTTTTTAGGGATCTTTTAATACATTTTTTTGCAATTACTTTCTCTCTCTTATTTTCTATTATGTTTATTGTTTTATTCAAATTGCTACTAAGATTATTTTTTTAAAAAAAAGTTTGGTGAGAAACATATCTGCACAATTACAACAAATGTGCCAAATGCAGGTCTTGAGACATCTAGATTTAATAAATGCAACCCTTCTTGTGACATCTGGACCTAATTACAGCTTACATAGCCTGATTATAGTTCATCTTGACTACTTGAATGTGCTGTACCTGAACCTATTGTTGAAAGATACCCAGAAACTGAAACTGATTCAAAATGTGGCATCCTGGTTCCCCAAAATGTGGCATCCCTGGTGCAGGATATAGGGATCATATTGAGTCTATTTAAAGACGCACAGTAGTTATTGATTGCCTTTTTGAGCACAACTGTAGATTTTACTGTTAACTTGAAATCTTTAACGCCTTGAGACTTGATCATTTGCACAACTCTCTCTTCTGCAATTCTTTCAGAAGGAAAGGCCCTTCTATTAGAAGTTATCTGGTGTATGAGAAAGAATTTGAGTGCCACAGGAAGATGTGTTTGGTGCATACTTTCTACATATTTAAAAAAGATACATACTGTAGGGGAAGATAGGACATTGAAGAAACAACAAAAACAATAAATTGCTTTTTTTTTTTTTTAAAGAAAGGGTCTGCCAGGTTTCAAAGCAGAACCTTTCTATTACAAAGCAAGAATTACATCCATTGTGCTCTTATAGCACAATAGTAAAAGTTAATTTTAGATGGCATTAAGCACCATAGTAAATACTGACTCAGTTCAAATGATATCCCCTCTTCTGCAAAGAAGCAAATTAGCCAGAACAGAAAATCACACACTGAGGTTGTTTTGACAGTGGGTGGGGAATTAATAGAGGGAGACATTATCCATTTTTGACCTCCAGAAATATTTGCAGGGCAGAGTAGATAAATTCAAACTCTTTTAGCACAATGAAACAGTTTTTTGAATGCTTACTGAATTCTTAGATAACTATATTATAACCTCAGAACCTGGGGAAATTATCAAATTATAATATGACTGAGCAATCTCTAAGATTTCAATATTTTTTTTACTGATTTCCATCCTAATATTTCTTCCTGCTTACTTCTTTTCTGATTTAACTTCCATTACCCTTTGTTTTACTTTCAGTTAACAACAGAATGTGAATCCTAAGACATTACTTTTGCCTTTTTGGGGAGGATTCTAATGCCACCGTTATGTAATGTTATGCTTATTTTAAATAAAAAATAGTGTATTTTGAAAATGAAAACATGCTTAGAAACATATATTCCAAGAATAATAATTTTAGTTGAATTTTATGTCACTTTTTTCAGCAGTGCTTTTCCATTATCTTAACAAATTTAATGCCAACACTATAATTTACAGAATAAAGTAATACAAGCTCAAATATTATACTAAAGAAAAATGAAAATTAATCACTGCTGCTCTGTGGTGCAATTCTTCAAATTCCTAAATTGTATAAATCTGTAAGAATTAAACAGAATTATTAAGAAGTCTTACCAACTTCAGTGCTATTTACTTTTAACTAAATTTGTTAAGGATTGGAGTGCAGTGTATATGTATACATGTGTGTGTGTGTGTGTGTGTGTGTGTGTGTGTGAGAGAGAGAGAGAGAGAGAGAGAGAGAATGAGATTCCAACATGTATTCCTATAATGTTATCTTTTTATCCAATAAGAATTCAAAGACATAAAAAGAGCTATACAGGGATCTTTGGTGCATCTATCTATGCTTCACTACATTTTTCCTAGTTGGCAGCAGGCAACAGAGTAGTTCCTTGGCCATACTAATTGCAGATGGATGTGCCAACACGTACTCCTGTCTTGTCACTGTTAGTTTTCTCATTGTGAGCACAACAAAGAACACAATCCAAGTGCAGCTTGATAAATACCTATGCCAGGAATAAATATTGTCTTTCAGCAATGATTCCAAAATTCTACATCCATGTCCAAAAGGTTGTAATTACTGAGGGGTGGTGTATAATGGCACAATGTTATTTTCATTATTTTAAGAAAAGCAGTTGAAGCAATGGATGCTCATGGTTGCAGCCACCAACCCATGGATAATGAGTACAGGAGAATATTTAAGAATGTTTGTTGAATAATAGCCTTATTTGTGCCTCCAGATGTAATTAATTTACTCACTTCTGCATAATTTTCTGTAATTAGGTACAGCTTCTTCTCTACACGGAAGTCTACATTTACAAAAAATGATGGAATCTATTCAGCTTTGCAGGATAAAATTCTTTGGAACCAGCTAGAAATGAATAAGGAAGAGAGGAGAGGGACAGATATATAGCAGATCTCTCAAGGAAAATACACCTTGATAGAGTTGTGAAACTTTAGCTTATCTAACTGCTACATTAACATTGCTGGAGTTAAGCAATATTTCTCTAGATAAATGAGATGGCTGAGGTCTTCCACATGCTTTCCATTTTTATTTCCATCTCTTAATTTGATTTGGAGTTTCTCTTTGTCATTAGTTTGTCATTGGCTTTCTTAATCCCTTGATTCTTCCTCTTTCCATTTTTTTCTGGGTGAATTTGCTAAATAATAATTGAAACTAACTGGTGATAATAACTTCAATTCTTGAGATCAGATCTTCGACGTTTACTTTTAAATTAAGATATTTTCTTACTGTTTCTAACAGTCAACAAATCTTAAAATGAGTTATTGTTGTTACATAATGTTCTTCTTATACAATACAGGCAAAATATAGTGTACACTTTGGGCTAATATAATTTAGAAAATGAACAATGTGGAAAATATTCTACATTCCTGCTTTTTGAAATTTGGTGTCTTGATACTTTAAAGCTTTCACATCACCCATTTTGTTACCTCTGTTCTTAACATTAATATTTAAATTGTGAAATTATTTTCTTTTTTCTAACTTTGAAAAATTGATAATGGCTTTTCTTCTTTGTGAAAGTATTGGAACAAGCATTCCTAATGCATTAATGAGCCAATTTTCATACACTATTTCTCTTTATACCCTATTGCAATTGACTTTCCACCTCTCTGAAAAAAAAATCCCCAAGTAACAATTGATACAAGTTTTTTTTCCGCATACTTGATTATTAATATATTTATTTGCTTACCATACAGTGTGGCAGTGGTTTGCTTCCATAATTTCATGGGCAATAGATTTATGTAGACTAATTCTCATGCAGCTAAAAGCAATCATGTACACAATGGTTGGTCCAAATGGTCACATGAAAAATTGCTTAGTGTTTCAGTCAAAAAAATCACTATCCTCTGGCTATAGTTTTATATAGAGATTGATGAAGTCTCCTTCTAGAAGGCCATGATGACCTGGTTCTTTCTCCAGGCATTGGGCCATGATGGAGTTGAGCCCAACATCTGTTGAATGGGAATGCTACAGCAGCTTGGTGACGTGACATGGTTTTTAAGTTTGTTTTATTGCCCTGTGTTGTGATAGTTAACTGTCTAGGGTTTTGTTGATCAAGAATGGTAGCCGCATAAATATTTCAAACAAAGAACTTTAAGATGTATTTGACAATTTCTGTGGAATTAATTGCAGTGAACGAGTGGATTGTGGATTGTGAACTATTTGCCATTTTTAATTCTATTATTTAATTTAATTTCAAATTTAATTTTAAAATAAAAGTGTGTAAAGACTCCGTCAAGTCAAGTTCAACTGATAATGACTGCATGAATCCATCCAAGCAATTTGCTTGACAACAGTCTCCTTCTGAGATTTTGTTTTCAATTTCCCTATTTAATCTATATCCCTGGAATTTCTGACAGACTCCTATTCAAGTACTAATCAGCATGAAATTTTCTTACATATTTAGAAAACGGTCTGTATATGTAGTTATTTTTCAATATCTGTCAATATATTTTATTTTTATTTATCACATTTATATAGCCATCTGTTTCATATAGTGACTTGTATATTTTAGTGAAGAACTAATACTATACAGGCAGTCCTTGATTTACAACTATTTGTTCAGTAACCATCCAAAGTTACAGCTGTTATGACTGCTTCAGTACTCCCATGGTCTCATGATCAACATTTGGACACTTGGCAACATACCCAGACTTATGACTACAGGGGTGCTACAGCTCCCTTCACCTACTCAACTCTTTCCAATCTCTATATTTCTACACCCTGCACAGCAGCACTGCTTAGCAGCAGTGGTGGTACTGGCAGCACTGGGACTGAAACAAATCCCTTCGAAAACCTTGTGAGGTGGCCACACATGCCTTTCTCCACATCACATGCCTGATGCTTCAGATGAAGTGATTATCTGACTGAGATCATTTGGAGAATGGAACATGTAGCATCAAAATGCCTGGAACCCATCAGCAGCTGTCTTGCACGGGTGTACTTTGTCAGCACTGGGAAGAAGAAAATTACAAAGATCAGCAGGGGAGTTAGAGTGCAGAATGGTAAGGGCCACTAAGTGTTGGTCATGAGGGTGACTGTGGATGGGATTGGATTGGGATGGCTGAGATTTCCCAGGGTGCTGTTGGAGAGGCTGGGACTTCCTGGAGTTCTCGAGTTTTGTGCTATGTTTCTGGAACAGATGGGGCTTCCTAGCATGCTGTGACTTTGCACTGTCCTGCTGGGGTTGTTGGAGCTTCCAGGGGTGCTGCAGTTTTGCGCTGCATTGCTGGAATAGTTGGTGCTTCCTGGAACACTGTGGTTTTGTGCTACGCTGTGTCTCAGGGCTTTTTGCTGCCCCAAAGTGGGGCAAGCAAAGAAGCCCCTGAACCAAGTGTGACAAGCAGTCTCAGAGTAAGGTACACAAGAGACGGGTGAGAGATAGATAGGAGAGGGAGCTTTGCTGGCTGGAGAATTCTGGGAGTTGAAGTCCACAAGTCTTAAAGTTGCCAAGTTTGGGGACCTCTGGACTAGATTATCAAGGAAGAGAGTAACATGCAGCCTAGCAAAATTTATTAATGCTGCAGATTGGCTGTTTACATTGAAATCAGGTGCAAGATAGTGATGGTAGGTAAATTATTGGGCAGTTTAGTTTTGTATTTATTTCAGTAGGCCTATTTTAGAAAGCTAAACTGGATCAGACATGATAAATACTTGGCTGGAAAGCCAACACAAAATAGGGTGTGGGGAGGAATGGGCTTGGGAAGAAAAGAAGGAAGATAGGATAGGATAACTTTTATTGTCATTTTTTTACTGTAAGTACACTGGCACACATTAAAACTGAAATATATATACATATATCCACACACATACATAACACACATATACACATACTGCACACACACACACAGATAAAATTGTTGCCCATTTTGAATACATAGTGGAAAGGAAGAAAGAGTATTGGATACATATACACAAATGTGTGTGAAAAAAACTGCAAAGAAATAGGATTATAAAAAAGCAGCTTCCAATCTTAGCAGTTATAGATGAGAGAGAGAAAGAGAAATGAGAAACAGAGAGAGGGAGAAAGAGAAAGTGAGATGAGGAAGAAAGAGAAAGAGCTGAGAGAGAAAGAGATGAGAAAGAGAGAGGGAGAAAGAAAGAAAGAAAGAAAGAAAGAAAGAAAGAAAGAAAGAAAGAAAGAAAGAAAGAAAGAAAGAAAGAAAGAAAGAAAGAAAGAAAGAAAGAAAGAAAGAAAGAGATACCTGTTTAAAAGAAAATAGAAAAATGGTTCTTTAGTGTTTAAGATTGCAGACCCCTGGATTAGGCAAACACCATGGTTGTTAAGTGAACCTTGTGGTCATTAAGCAAACACTTGTTGTTAAACAAGTTCATTTTCCCCAATGGGCATTTTTAACCGGAAACCAGAAGGAATTGTTGGAAACTGGCAAAAAAACATAGAAAACCTCAGTCACAAGACTGTGTGGGATGTTGTAACTGGTCATAAGTGTGTGTGTGTGTGTGTAAGTATGGCTGTCAAAACACCAAAAACAGGTCAAGTAGCTATTGAGAGGTCAGTCATAAATTAGAACACTTGCTAGGCAACTGGCCATTAAGTGAGGACCACTTATATTTGGTTTGCCAGTCACATGGCCATCAGCCATGCCCACCCCAGTCACATGATCACCTAGCCACACCCAGTCAGCAAGCCATGCCCGCCCAGTCACATGACCACCAAACCACACCCACAAATTAGGCCATGCCCACAGAACCAGTTAAGAAATTTGAATCCCACTCCTGCATCTCTGCCTTGATCATCTCCTTTTGTTGCAAACTGCAACTGCCTTTCATTTTTTTCCCTTCTGTACACAGCGGCCCTTCAGAATCTATACTGACACCAATGCTTTTATCAAGACAACTCAAGCCTGACAAAAAATATTGTGAAAGCATTTAGTTTCCAATCAATCTCCATAAAGAAAGATGCTTTTAAAATAGGGTGAGAAAAGAAAGGGGCACTGTGGTTTTAAACCCAAGTAACGTCTGCATAGCTTCCCATTGTAGCAAAGTTCTGAAAAGTCTGCAGCCACACAGAATAGGTCTGATGAACTGCAAAAAAGAAAGAAAGAAAGAAAGAAAGAAAGAAAGAAAGAAAGAAAGAAAGAAAGAAAGAAAGAAAGAAAGAAAGAAAGAAAGAAAGAAAGAAAGAAAGAAAGAAAGAAAGAAAGATTTTCCAAAGGCTTATGAGAAAGTGGAAAGTAAACAATTGTTGGATTTCTTGCCTTTAGATATAAAATCTAGCTATTAAGTCAATTCTGTTTTTGTCTTATAAATACAAAAAACATTTTCTTGGTAGTAGCAGGGCAAAAAATCAACAAGGCAGTCTTTATATTCACAAAGCTGGAGATAATTTTCGATGGGGTAATAGATAAACACAGTCAATAGAAGCCAACTCCTATTATTCTGTGTGACCATGATTTAATTTTGCCACTAGTCTTTGGGACAATTCAGTACTTCGAACAATAAATCAATAATCTTCATTTGGCTCACACAGACCCAGCACTGAGAAACAGAAAAAAAAAGAAGAAGCTATATCCCACCATTGTTAAAAGGAGAACAAAAAATCTACCCTAACAGACTCACTCTCATTTTGCTTTCTTTTTTATTTTGTTGCTTGGCTGTGTTTCAAAGGCACGTCGCAGGATGCTGATGCCAATCTGTACCAGGATTTCATCCAGCAGTCTAAATCGGACTCCCGTGTAGGGTCTGCAGGCAATGAGGTTGGCAGCATAAGCCTGGCTTGGGCACTGCCACTTAATTAACTGTTGATAGACCATCTGGGCTGCTTTTGTCTTTCTGAATTCTGTTTGCTTTGATTCACCTTGGGGGATGTATAATTCAGGCATCTTTGCCCATTTGTGAATAAGGGCTCTGTTGGTTTGCACAAGCACACCACGAACAATTTATGAAAGGCCATTTTATGAATGTGTTTGAGCGAGAAACTTTATGATCTCCCTAAAACAAGTCACAGTTGTGGGAGGTTGAGGCCCAGTGTTTCTTTTATATATGCTTTTAGCAATGATGCTGTATTTCTGGTATCCCATTTATTCTGGGTTATGCATGGGGCTATATCATTGGAAAGCAAGTGCAGTCTTTTGATTCTCGAAGCCTAAATGGCAGAGAAGGCAAAATATTTCACAAATCAAAGTCCCTGAATTGTATTTGTGGAGCCAGGAAGAGTCACTTGTTGAAAACATTGGATACCAACCAAATGATGCTCCTTCTATTCATGGCCTGTACTCATTCAAGGAAGTCCTAACGGCTAACTCAACATAGTTTCAGGAAGTTTGTCCATCATCATAAACAATCTCTTGAGGACATCATCCAACAACATTCAGAAGACTAGAGGCAAATCCTAGCAACTTAGTTCTAAAACTCCATTATATTTCATCATATTATTTTGCTTTATATATCAAATATTTTATATTCTCACAACGGTACATCTGACAAATATAAAAACATAGAATATGATAAGATAGCATTTTCAGAAAGCCAGATATTGAGCACTAATTGTCAAATATATACAATAAAACAATTATACTCCTCAACGGAAAAGAATTTTATGTCATTATTTTTGTTTGAGGGTATTACCTGCCTTTTCTTTTTCAGCACTAAGTTCAAATAATATTTTGTATTGGTCTCATAAACTAACTAGCAGGTTTTTAGTTGCTTTATTTTAATAGAAAGTTAACTCACTGAAAAATAAAGAGCTCAACCCAAGCAGAAAATTCTAGTTGAATGAACAAATTTATTTTCCATGAATATTGTATTAGCTTATGACATAATTTATATACTAAACACTTTCAAAGATATAAGTGAACAAAAGGTTAGTCAATGTAAATTACAATCAGAATTGAAAGTTTCCAAATTTTAAATAGTTTAGAAATATAACATATTCATAAAATCATAATGATATTCTAAAGCATAATTTTACCACAGTTCAAATAAAGGTGAATAAATGGGAATAAAGTACAAAGACCTATGAGATATAACTGTCTTACAAGCATCAATATGTTTCAATAGCTATGTAGATTGTCACTGACAATGTGCAAACTAATAACTATAACTGTTCACTAATTTTGCAAACTGCTATTCTGCTTTGGCATATCCATAATTGGTAAACAACAGAGATTGCAAGCCAGAACATCATGACATTGATAAGACATGGAAAAGAATAGATGCAAAACTGATGTTCTGACTATACCACAAAGAGTTGTCATGTTTTTAAATTGGAGTCAGTAAAGTTGTGAATTGTCTAGTTCACCTGAATATTTCAGCTTGAGGATTCCTAGGACAAAGATATTCTAGTTCCTGATTTAATAAGAGCTACCCATAGCTTTAACTTGATTATCTGGATATGAATTTCCCAGGCCAAATTGCCATCCAGAGAGATTCTGTATTTCACTGATACTCTAAATAGAAAGTAAGCCTTTTTGCCTCTTTTCTCTTCTTGCTTTCTATTTAGATGAAGCCATGGTACATATATTTTTAATACTATTTATAGAAGGATTTACAAATGGTCTTCTAGCATAGAAAAGACTTCATTTAAAAAAATGATGTAAAAACCATTAGCAGATTAAGTCACGAACAACCTCTTCCCAATGAAAACAGCGAAACATATGTAAGAGAGGCTTTCTAAAAACTTTGTTTACATCAAGACAAACTATGCATGATCTTAGTGTGCATTAAGTTGAACTTGTCAGTGAAGCAAGGAGAGTGCAAGTATGTGATTTATATAAATACAACCATCATGTTTGTAAGTGAGCCAGAGCCCATGTAACTACTACTGCTATGACTATCCTTTTTGTGTCTTTTGTTCTCTTTTTATATATATATTTAAAAATAGCAAATATGCAGAATCAGAGTACATTATATACTTAGGAAGCACTAACTTGAAATAGACAAAATACAGGAATAGCACTCCCCCTTTACATCTTAGTTCCACGCTGGAATTGTTTTGCATTTCGAAAAGGAGACACTGGTAGAAATAGCTCTTTAAAAATGTAAGCCCTACTTAGTATACTAAGAAAAATAAAAAGAGAGAAAAGGGGAATCAAAAAGTATTTGAAGTATTGCCTTTGGATACTAAGAAGTATTGCCTTTGGAATCAAACAATATTGTAGATTTAGAAGACCTGTGACTTACCAAGAACATACCATCCATCAGGCAGGGATTTGTCAGTGTATCATAACTTGCCAATGGTTGTCAGTATGCTATATGTTTATGTAACTCTACATGATCAGCAAACTCTAGATGTTTATTGAATCCATGGTTGGCCAGGGGGCATGTTTATTGAGCTGCCATTAGCTTGTTGGATCACCAGATACCTTGGATTTAAATTAACAACAAGTTAACAAAGTTGTTAATACTGTTCTTATCTTATTATTTTTTTTGTCATGATGAGTTGACTGTATGAAACACTAACCTTGTATCTGTCATGTTTTGGGTCCAAGGAGATCATTTGCCAAACTGTTGTTTAAACTGTGTTTATATAGAAGTTCAAATATTCCTGGCAAATCATTACACTAGGAAATTGTATATTTACGGGCATCAAACGTTCCAGTACTTAAAGTGAGCATAAATATTATATGAATGGAGAAGGCAGTAATCAAATATTTAAAGTGGACTTAGGCGATTGTATTGCTCAACCTACTAGGGAGTGAAATATATTATTCCTTAAGTGCCTTGCTCTTTGACCAAGGAAGGCCACTTAGAATGCCTTCTTGCATTTTATAGTACAGTATGGATATTGTTTTGGCCATTATTATTATTACTTCTCCTTGTCATGTTTTTGAGAAACCATAAACCCCAATGAAAAGTTTGTGTTGCAGGTCCTTCCTACTGCAGGTTTTCTAGAAACAGAAATACTGTTATCATAAAAAGGAGATGTAATGTCGCACAGCTTATTTCTCTTCATTTCTGAATCACTTCTGTGCATTTAGATGTACATTGTATAACAGAATAACAGAGTTGGAAGGGACCTTAAAGTCTTCTAGACCAACACCAACACCCCCTGCTCAAGCAGGAGACCCAATAACATTTCAGACAAATGGCTGTCCAGTATTTTCTTTAAAATCTCTTTTGTCTATATATTTGTGTACTATCGGTAAATGTATACATGACTGCAGCTGAAATATTCAAATAGTATATTTACAGTCTGAAAGTTATTCCATTTGGCATTTCACCCAGAAGTTATTCTCACATTCTCAAGTCAACCTGCCACCCATCATAGTACTTGAACTAGGTGAAAACTGTAACAATCTGAGCTCAAAAAAGTATAAAATATTCTTTAATGTTGAATGTTATTGCAGCTTAATAAGATGATACTTTCCTCTGCTTGGAATGAGTGATAAATGGATAGAAATAGAGGGAAGACTTTGATATAGTATGTGCAATGTATTTGGTTTGTAAAATTATATCTGATGAGAAGCACAGCTATTCTGGAAATGGCCCTATTTATTGACCTAGCTTCTAAAAAAGAGCGATCAGTTTGTTTTCTTCTCTCCCATCCTTTCTTGATGGAATTCAAATCAATGTTCCTGGATCTCTTATATACTGGCCTCCTCCACTACCCCTACACATTTATCTTCAGAATTAATTTAGAGGTAATTTAGCGCAGCTAACTAAAGCATCAAAGCTGAGGTTTGATCAGATCATTTACTCTGGATCTCCTCAATCTTCAATAGAAATTTTGTGCTATGATTCATCATGAACGGGGTTTAAATATTTTAATGTCCTTCTACAGCGTTATGGCATGTCTCCATCCTTCATTGGGTTGGATGGATGATGTCTGGCTCAGCTATTGCAAAGGGGTTTCAGAATGTTGGAGACGTTGTCTGTTGGGGTGTCAAACAGAGCAACTGGCTTCCAGGAGAACTTTAGAATTCAGGTATGTGAGTAAAGTTGCAGTAAGACAAGTTCTTTTGGTACCCATGTAAGCACAGGAGAGGCAGCTGGCAGTGGACTCTAACCACAATTTCATCAAAGCTGCACTTTATTTCACCAGAGAACTGCCATGTCAGTTGGAGCTTCAGAACTTTAGAGAAAAACTGATTTTGATTCAGCTCACTGGTGAAGTTTGTCTGGAACTGGGAGGCATGCTGGCTTTATGAAGGAGCAGCAGGAAAGTGGAGGTCCCATTTTCACTATCCACTCTGAAAATGTTATTGGAGACAACATGATGGAAGCCAATTGAATTGGGCTGGCATGTCATGATGGCCATGGCTCCTTGTAGTGTGGGGCCTCAATGAGATGAAAGTGATGTCATGGAAGAGGATGGACAGCCGTATTGGAGAGGTGATTGGAATGGAGAGATTTTGTGGTAATGAGTCAGGCAGCCTTGGTGTTTGGTATCAACGTCACATTCCAGATCCTTGGGCACAGCTCTAGAACATGGTCACCACATCTTGGAGGTCTTGGGTTCCAGCTACTGCTACTTTTAATGCCATAATTCATCATTTATCATGAATTAAAGGACCCAGCTTGTGTGCAATATTAAAATCTGGATAGGTGCAAAATGTGGGATCATCGGTTGAAAATGTGCACTCCTGAGTTTTGTGTGTCGCAGCAGCCATAATTCTGGGTAAGAGTGAGACTAGTGTGGCTGTTGTCATCCAGGTGCCTCTGGTAGTCTTAGGGTGGCTACCCATCTAACTGGATATGGATTTTTCTTTGGGGAATTGAGCTGTAAAATGAGTTTAGTTTGTTATTGCTTAACTTCTTTCTTGCAGTGTGGCAGTAGCCCATTTTTAAGTCCTGGGCTCTGCAGCTTAAATGGTGGTGAATTGCTTGACTGATGGGTTTGGAGGGACTTCAATTTGCCTTTTTTGGCCCTGGTGGTTCACAGCTTATTATGAAAATCATTAACCTTGTCCCATGTATTAGGGACTCAACTGATGATTGGATTAGATCTTAGTTTTGTCTTCAAATAGTAGCAATATAATCTGAGATTGCCTTGTTATTTTTCTTTTCTATTCTTTATTTGATTTTTTTTTTGTACACCAGTTTGATCTTTCCGGTATTCAGTAGGCTTTCATGATGTTCAGTGTATCTTCTTCACTTTCCTTCAGTGCCCTTTTTCTGTTCTTCAATTGTCTTGTGCACTTTCAACATTGTTGATTTGAATTCTAAAGTTCCAGAGTACTTTTATCTCCTTCATGTTCTATGACTTTCTCTATTTTTTGGTCCCAACAATTATTGCTTGCAGATAAGTGGTATTTATTGCAGATATTTCAATGCACCATTGTGGTAATATATTTTATTAATCATTTTATCATTTTCTGTAAGGCCTTTGAATACTAGCAGTAAGTCTAGGAGATGTGGGCATTCTTGGTGGGGGTAGGAGTATCTTTGCTCAGAGTGCCTCATTCTGTTTTGATTCTGCCAGTTTAGAAGGAACAGGAAAATGGGTGAAAGTTCAAGGTACAAGGTACACAGTTGTGCTTTCTCATGGGACTTTCCAAACTTTCCCATGAGACTTTCCGTGGCTGTATGATCTCATCCTAGCAAGGTAACATCTGGGACTTTCCAAGATTGTGTGTTCTCATGCTGGTGAAGTAATCTCCTGTTGAGGTCATTGTTTTCTGAATATGCAGACTGTATTTTGCTTGTGTTTTTTCTCAATAATACTGCTACCTGAGTTCTCTCAGGGTTGGCATTTTCTCAGAGACAGTTCCCTGTGTCTCATTTCAATGTCAAACCACCATAAATGGTGACCCGACGTGATAGCTTGGAAGGCTATCGTTTCCCGCATCCTATACTCATCGTCGCGGACGTCGACTGGGCCCTCATCTTCTTCGCTGGACGAAGATAGATTCTTTTCGTGAGTATGGGGAGATCTCTCAAGGCTCAGAAAGAGCACATCAGGGAATTGAGAGGGATCATTGGGAATAGTTTTGGGTTTGGAATTGGCAGTAGGGGTTGTGCTGTAGGAAAGAAAGAAATTGAGGATTTACTACAGTATGTTTGGAAAAATATTAAGTCATATCCGGAGGGAGGTAGTATTAAAGTAGAGTCCTGGAAAAAGATAGGGAAATTTTTGCACGAGGAACCTCGTGCCCCTTCTTCAATTTTGTTAACCTGGAGAGTGATTATGGATGCATTAGCTACTTATGAACAACCGCTCCTATCACCCCCGAAGAAGGTTTGCCGCTTTACCATGCGGTATCGTTTGTTGCCGCCGACGGCACCTCCAGATAAATCTGGGGGACTGTCCGCGCTAGAAATACTTTGTCAGAGGATAAGAGTTTACCTTTAAGGGTTCAGGTGGATGCAGTTACTGCAGCTATTCAAGAAGCAAAGAATAGAGGGGAATTATCAGGAGATGATTTGGTGGAGTTTGGAGTAGAAGTTCAACTTAATCCAGTAGAAATTGTCATGGATGCTGCATTAAATCCGCAGCGGGAGTGGAAGCCTTTACAGCTCAGAATTTTGAGGGAAGTTAAGCAAGCAGCAAAAGAATATGGTGTTAGAACGCCATATACTCAGGCATTGTTAGAAGCAGTTGGTTATGGAAATAAAATGATTCCGGCTGACTGGAAAGCTCTGTTGAATATGATTTTAACTCCAGCTCAATATTTGGTGTTAGATCAGAAATGGAGACAGCTGGCAGTCCAGAGGGGAACAGCAAATGTTACCCCAGATCAGCTTTACGGAGCTGGTAATTTTACAACAGTGGAACAACAGAGAGATGGTATGCCTGAGGAAGGGTTCATTCTTCTCCCACAAATAATTTTTCAAGCCATAGGTCTCTCCCTGACGGCGAAGGTGGTGAGAAGACCTTACTAACATCAAACAAGGGAACAATGAACCCTATGAAAATTTCATTAGCAGATTGAAATTGGCTATTGAAAGACAAATTGATAATCAATTCGCCCAGAAAGAGTTGCTTTTT
The DNA here is from genome assembly GCF_049901735.1 of Notechis scutatus. Lineage (NCBI taxonomy): Eukaryota > Metazoa > Chordata > Lepidosauria > Squamata > Elapidae > Notechis > Notechis scutatus. The sequence continues at coordinate 89,197,424 of NC_142013.1, forward strand.
AAGTTAGCAGTAGAACAAGCTAACACAGATTGCAAAAGATTTTAAATCCACTGGTAGCAAGTGGGGAGCGAGAAATCGCAGATTTGATTAATGCATGTAGGAAGGTTGGGAGTCAGTCTTTTAACATGGAAACTTTAGCTCTGGCTTTACAAACAGGACATGCTCAAAAGGGGAATTGTTTCAATTGTGGGAAGCCTGGACATTTTAAAGCGCAATGTCGGGCTCCTGGAGGAGGTCAAAGTCAGCAGAATAAGAGATCAATGGGACAGGGTGTTCGTCCTAAATCAGTGTGCCCAAAATGTAAGAAAGGATATCATTGGGCATATCAGATGCTCCTACAGTTTTTACTGATGGAGGGAAAGTTTTTGGTGCTTGTGTTTGGAAAGATAAATCTGGAATTTGGCATACAAAAGTGACTTCAGAGCAGAAGTCTGCCCAGCAGGCAGAACTTGCTGCTGTAGTTTTGGCTTTTCAAAATTTTCACAATCAGGATTTTAATTTAATAGTGGATTCATTGTATGTGTATAATTTGTTACCCTTTGTAGCAGGTTCTTATTTGTCTCCTGGAATATCACCTGATATTTTAAGATTGCTTTTGTTGTTACAAGGATGTTTGGAGCAGCGTGTGAATGTGTGTTTTGTTGCTCATATTCGTAGTCATAGTAATTTGCCTGGAATTTTATCACAAGGTAATGCCAAAGCTGACAGTGCTGTAATCTTCAGTTCTGACTGTCCAGCCATGGGACAGCCATAGTTATTTTCATCAAAACGCTAAAGCATTGGCACAGCAATTCAAACTTACTACTGCAGAAGCTGCTGCCATAATTCAACAATGTCCAACTTGTTCAAAGCAGGGCACGAATATCCCTATGGGAGTTAACCCCAGAGGGTTGAAACCTTCAATGATTTGGCAAATGGATGTTACTCAATATCCGCCATTTGCGCCCTGGAAATATATACATGTAACTGTGGATACTTACTCAGGATTTTTAATGGCTACCCCTCAAAGAGGTGAGATGGTTAAACATGTCATCAATCATTGCATTAAGACTTTTCAGTTGCTGGTACACCTAAACAATGGTCTGTGGAATACAATTCTACTGGGCAAGCTATTGTAGAACGTCATAATTCCACGCCGAGACCATGTTGACTAAATTAAATAAAAAGGAGGGAAGCTCCTGGGGCTTCCGGCGATTCAAGATCAATTAAATCTAGCTTTATATACTTTAAATTTTTTAAATTTGTCTGGTAACCCCCTGCAGCGCGGCCAGCAGGCATTTTTCTTCTCCTTCTACAGATGCGGTGAGACCTCGGGTGTTGGTGCGGTTCCTTCCAGATCCAGCATGGGTTCCTGCTGAGCTGATAACGTGGGGACGTGGTTATGCAGCAGTTGAACATCTTGGTCAAATTCGTTGGGTTCCTGGTCGGTGCGTTCGGCCTGATCATTCGCAGGCACCTGTGAAGGAAGTTTCGGAACAGCAGGATGGCGCATCTGTGGTTCCTGATCCTGTTGATTCTGCCTAATCTGTCCTGGGCTGCTCGGTGCGGAGAGAGCAGCAACAGCATGTTCAGCGTGCCGGAGATTTGGGCGATGATTTGTGGACAGATAATAATTACATTAAAGATTTGCGCACAACTGCCAAAAACTTGAACATCACCAATTGTTGGTTGTGTATGCACCTTCCTGGGAGAGTGGGAGAAGGACTAACATTGCATGGAGTGCTTTTTGAGGAAAAAGATTTAATAAAGAATGCAACCTGGAGAAAACAGTTGTCTTGTGCTACAACAGAGCAATTCCAGATCCTAACCATGGGAGGTAATCTATGGACACAAATTTCTCGAGGTCTTATCCCGCCTTTGGGAATTGCTATGAACTATAGGGATATTCATATTTTAAATAATTTTACTGTTGCTATGTTTAATGATACTATAAAGAATATTAAGATGATTAATGTAGAAATGTCTGAAATTCGTACAGTTACTTTGCAAAATCGATATGCTTTAGATATTATGTTAGCTGCTCAAGGAGGAGTTTGTGCTTTAATTCATTCACATTGTTGTGTTTTTATACATAATTATGAGCCAAACATTACAAAGACTGTTCAGGACATGGAAGATCGTATTGCTCAGCATCAATCTGGAGCTGATGGGTTTAATGCATCATTCTGGGACAGTCTGTGGTCCTGGCTTCCTGATGGATCATGGTTTCGCTCCTTATTGCAAGGGGTTGTTATTATTATTGCTATATGTATCTTATTATGTTGTTTTATTCAATGTATTCCTAATCTATTACAAATGTGTACCTCAGTCTTCCGGCGTGAGGGATCAGGTCATGAGGGAACTGTGTACTATGCCACTAAAACACCCCCTATCTTTGAATAAATAAAAAAAGGAGGGAATGTGGTAATATATTTTATTAATCATTTTATCATTTTCTGTAAGGCCTTTGAATACTAGCAGTAAGTCTAGGAGATGTGGGCATTCTTGGTGGGGGTAGGAGTATCTTTGCTCAGAGTGCCTCATTCTGTTTTGATTCTGCCAGTTTAGAAGGAACAGGAAAATGGGTGAAAGTTCAAGGTACAAGGTACACAGTTGTGCTTTCTCATGGGACTTTCCAAACTTTCCCATGAGACTTTCCGTGGCTGTATGATCTCATCCTAGCAAGGTAACATCTGGGACTTTCCAAGATTGTGTGTTCTCATGCTGGTGAAGTAATCTCCTGTTGAGGTCATTGTTTTCTGAATATGCAGACTGTATTTTGCTTGTGTTTTTTCTCAATAAATACTGCTACCTGAGTTCTCTCAGGGTTGGCATTTTTCTCAGAGACAGTTCCCTGTGTCTCATTTCAATGTCAAACCACCATACACCATTGTCGCTACTTGTCATGCTTTTGTTTGTAGTCAGTCTGTGTGATCTTTTGGCAGCAGTTAACCAGATTTCTTCAGCTTCTTTGCAGAGAAGCACTTGTAGTCTGTGCTGTCTTCCCAATTCTGGCTTTGTATGCATTTGTCCTTAAAGGCTTGGTCTTGTGCAGCCAGAATTAGCCCCTTTGTTTCTTTCTTCAACTTGCCAGCTCTTAGCCATTGCCAGGTCTCATTATTATTACTTTGCTTGCCATTATTTTTAATGTACTAGCCATATAATACTTTGTGCCTTCATATCTCTTTCTGTTCTTCATTTGGTTATTATCATCTTTTCAGATATAATTATTTTATATATATATATATATATATATATATATATATATATATATATATATATATATATATATATATATATATATAAAAATAATTTGGTTATCTTTAACTATGAATATAGATTTAAATTTAAAACATGAGCCTCATTCAATATCCCATAAAGACATGGTTTAACTCTTTTAAACAAATAAACATTGGAAGGAACTCTAATATCCACAAAGAGGTTTAAGTGTGCTTAACTAGATTGCTGGACCTTGGCCAACATTTTAAAGATAATATTTAGATGTTATTTTGAGAAACATTGCCTCTAAATTTCTCAATCTCCCCTTTTTTAGATTACGGAATGTTGATTTGCTGGATACTCTCAGTTCTAAAGTGGTAGGAATAGGAGGAACTTACAACCAGCTTCATTAAAAAGTTTTAGAGAGCTGTTCAGGGAAACAGCAGGAAATGAAGTGTATGAAGCAGCTTTTCTAAAATAAATATTAAAGATTCATCTCCATAGATTTGCAGTAGAAAACAAAGCAAAAAAGAGAAAAAAAATATCCTAACCTTCAATACAATTTACTAAACTATAGCACAGCTGGAAACAGCTTTTTAAAAGTCTTCCAGTCCACAGAAATGCTTTAAGGCAAGGATGGAGATAAATTGTCTTTAAAATGATTAGAATACACAGTATGACATAAAACACACAAACATACAAGAGGGCATCATAAAACAATCTTGTGTTAAACCCGCAGATTTAAAAGGAAATTAATAGAGAGCACATCGAATCATTTTTAAAAGGAGAGAATCACATCCTATTAATATTTATATATTTTGTACCACCATAATATTTACATGTTTCTCTAATTTTCAACTGGACAATACTTATTAGATTAGAATTATTCAGCTTGTGGTTGAAGATCTTCAAGGTTAACTATGATTCCCTTCTACATACATTGAATTATCTATTGAAGAAACTCAGGGCTACCTAGCAATCTTTATTGTTGAGAGAAAACCAACTTCCTCAGTCTAAGAACAACACTTTATCTACTGTATTAGTGTTTTTCAAAATTGATAACTCTAAGTTATCTGGACATCATCTTCAGCATTGGCTACCCAAAAAAAAAAAAAAAAAAAAAAAAAAAAAAAAAAGGAAAAACCCCCCCCCCCCCCCCAAAAAAAAAAAAAAAACAAAACCAAAAACAAAACAACCCCAAAAACAAAAAAAAAAAAAAAAAAAAAAAAAAAAAAAAAAAAAACAAAAAAAAAAAAAAAAAAAACAAACCCAATAAAAAAAAAAAAGTAATAAAATATAAAATAAAGGGCCTAGAAAGAGCATAAAATTTCCAACAGTGAAAAATGAATCTGGAATGAGGAGCAGCAAGTAATTATAATAAATATTAAAAGCATTAAAAGCAATTATAGATCAAAGGCCTGAGAAAACAAAAGGTCTTCCTTTGGTCTAAGATGGCTGTCATATGAGCAGACAAGCTCCTCTGGGAAAATTTTCCGTATTTGGGATGTCTCTTTTGGTATTGAGCAGGCAAGAACATATTATGCTCTTAATTATAGAAATCTGCTGGGTCTCCTTGTCTACCTAACTTTTAAATCCTTCCTTCCACCTTTATATCCTGTTATATCTTACAGAGCTTGACTTGCCAAGATGTACTTCAAAATAAAGCTGTTCTCGTAAAGAATTTTATCTTGTAATACACTCTGCACTCTGTAACCCTTATTATTTGCTGGAAAGTGCTATACCATCTTTTTAAAATGATAGTTGAAAAAGAATACACACACACACACACATACACACATACCACATTGCAAGTTTCTGGTGAATTATACAGGAAAGTGTCTCATAGAAGCTAGAGAAACCAAACAACCATTTTGACAGGATTGGTCTGGGAATCAGTGGATTAAAAAATGTTGTAACATAAGGCTGAAGTAATATTGTTTCCCATCCAAAGATCATTTTTATTAGAGTGGGGAAAATCAGCAGGATCAGGAAATAAAATAGCCCCTTGTGTGCCGAACAATTCTGAAGATATTGCAAATATGATTACTTTGGGGGAAGCCTCAGGAGGAAATCCCTACTCTTACCCTCATGGTAGCTTAATGAAGACGCACTACTGGGAGAAGTTGCAGAAGACCAGAAAGGGTCCAGGCCTGTAGAGCTGGCCAACAGGGAGAATTTCACTTGATTACCCTGTTCAGACAGAGAGTCTCAGAAATGAACTCCAATTTTGCAAAAGTTACAACTGGGAGTATTATCATATGATTATAGCAGGAACATCTAATTTATTTTCTCTGCTTTTTGCTATCCAATTTCCTTCTAGTCCCAGGAATATTAACAAAGTTGGAGGGACATCAGGGGACATTTTCTGGCCAGATACTTCTGCTGAGGAATCATCAATCCATTTTTTTATATAGTTACATGGCCTTGCTAAACACACTGAGACATGTCTTGGGAATCCAGTTATAGTTCTGGCTATGGTCTTGCCAACAGGAATACATGTAGCCCTTGACTTACAACAGTTCATTTAGTGACCGTTACAGTGGCACAGAAAAAAGTGATTTATGTCAATTTTTCACACTTAAGACCACTGCTGAATCGCCAGAGTCATGTGATTTACATTTGGATGCCTGACAACTGACTCATATTTATGACGGTTACAGTGTCCTGGAATCATGTGAATAGAATGGAATAGAATTCTTTATTAGCCAAGTGCGATTGGACACACAAGGATTTTGTCTTGGTGCAAATGCTCTCAGTATACATAAAAGAAAAGATCCATTCGTCAAGAGTCAAGAATCACAAGGTACAACACTTAATGATAGTCATAGGGTACAAAAAGCAATCAAATCATACTAGGAAACAGTCAATATAGATCATAAGGATACAAGCGACAAAGTTACAGTCATACAGTCACAAGTGGGAGGGGGTGGGTGATAAAGAGTGATGAGAAGATTAACAGTAATAGTAGTGATACCCTTTTGTGACCTTCTGACATGCAAACTCAATGGGAAAGCCAGATTCACTTAACAATGGTGCTACTAATTTAACTACTAAAGTCATAAAATGAGGCAGAAGTCACTGGACAAACTTTTCACTTAGCAACATACATTCTTGACTCAGTTGTGATTGTAAGTTGAGGGCTACCTGTATATACTATGAGGTTTCAAGCTATACTGTATGGAAGCTTAAAAATTGCAGTGATTCACTTCACAGATATGGCAGGAAAAGTCGTAAAATGGGGCAAAACTCACTTAACAAATTTCTCACTTAACAACATGGATTTTGGGCTCAGTTGTGATCATAAGTTGAGAATTACCTGTACATTGACCAGATAGAATACATCCAACATTCCCCTGCATTTTCAAATCAAGGAGGGCTTCTCTAATTACATATATTATGCTCAGTTTCTGAAACATCTGAAAGGTGCTCAATTTGTGTGTACAATCAAGGGCTTGGTGATTACTTATTCCACTTCTAATTGTTAGGACAGTTTGTAGAAAAAAGACTGCATTCTCAGGCCATATGCAACTCTGCTCCCTTTTCTTGATTCTTGCTTTAGAAAGCACCCACTGATATGAATATGACTCTGGGAGATATAGAGCAATACTTATATCAAGTTAACCTTGGAGAGGAAAGAGTTCAAATACTATTAGGATTAGGAATAAGTTGTACCACTTGGGGCAGAGAAAATGTTCATATCATCAGAAACACATATGTGGATATAATCCATGTAATAACCAAGACCACTCTATCCATCCATATAATAACCAAGACACTAAGTACACATACAGTAGTATCTACAGTCGTCTTACATTCTGTTGATTTGGTGCATGTATATAACCTACAGTGTCCAAGCGGGGAGGGCAAACCTGCTAGATCCAGCATGGTGTGGTGGTTATGGTGTTGAATTAGAGTGGGGAGATCCAGGATTGGATCTCCTTTAGGAATGAAACACTTCTTAACTTGTCATTTCCTCTCAAGCCTAATATGTGCCAGGTTCTGTGATAACATGACTGAAAAAAAAAACCGCTATGGTTGTCTCATATATCATTAAACTTTGTTGTAAGAAATAGGTAAGCACAGTATTGCACAAGGAAATTCCCCAACCTTGAAGGATCAAAGCTAAGAAAACCAACAGCAACAGCAATGTCCAAGAAATAAATTATATATATATAATTTATATAATATATATATAAAATTATATATATAAAAAAAAAAAAAAAAAAAAAAAAAAAAAAAAAAAAAAAAAAAAAAAAAAAAAAAAAAAAAAAAAAAAAAAAAAAAAAAAAAAAAAAAACAAAATGTATTGGATGTATGACATGAATAGCTTACCTGTCTTCCAATGGATGTAGCATACAGTTGGAAGAATAATAAAGTTATAGTTCATTATTGCCAATGGTGACTTAGATAAGTGATAATGAGATTGTCAGTTTGGATATGAGAAGCCAAAAAAAAGTTTCTAGAAGAAAAAAAAACCTACAATCTGTACCACCCTAAGTTAGAATCTCTTTTCTCCTATCTTTTCTTCCCAAAAATAGTAAATTGTTAAAAAAAATGTAACTGTTTGAATGTTGCTATGTAACTCTATGCTTCATAAATATGAATAAAATCATATTTTTAGAAATATAGTCTCTATTACAGCTCAGAGGAAAAAAATTGATACTGAACATGCTACAGTATACTTTTTAGTTGTTGTGTTCAATGTTATGTTTTGCCATGGTGACATTTCAGCAAGACATTTTTTTTATTTTTATGCAGATGCTGGTCTATATCAAATATATGTTTTAAATACAAATCTGTGCAAATATCTGACATTGCTTATCACATAAGTCACAGATGTTATCTTCAAGCAATACATCTAAAACTTTATTTAAACCTTATCTGTTAGTTGTGGGTTTATTATTTTATCTTCCATACATTATGTATTAAATATTTGATTTAAATGATATAACATGGTTAGATCAGGGAGAAAGACATTTGGGAAACAGTATACCTAGAGTCTAGTTGAATAGAAAGTGGTATGGTATATATTTTATTTTAAGCAAGTCAGAGAAATAATAGTTTTCTGTATGTTTTTTTAACTGTGTGTTCTACTTAACCAGGGCTACAAGATACATTTCATAGTTGCAATAGCTCTGAAAAAGGTGCCTTATGACCAGTACTTGCACTTGTGACAGTTGCAGAATTCCCATGGTCATATGATCAAAATTCAGTTGTTTGGCAACTGGCATCTATTTACAATGGTTGCAGTGCCCTGGGGGTCATGTGATCACAATTTGCAACCTTCCTAGCTGGCTTCCAACAAGGCAAGTCACTGGGCAAAGCTGGATCCTCATAATGACTACATGAATCAGTTAAGAACTGCAGTAATACACTTAACAACAAAAGAGATTATAAAATCAGGAGCTACTCACTTAACAATCACCTGGCTTAACAATGGAAATTCTCTTCCAATTGTGATCATAAATCAAGGATTATCCCTATTATGTCTGCAAAATTATTCTAAAAGAAATTTATATATCCATGCTAGAAGGAGCTGTTGCAATGTTTCACTTCTACATCTGGTGTCTGAAACAAAATGGACTTTGCTTTAGCTTCTCTAGTTGCAGGGAATACAACAGAGCTCCTTCTCGGAAGAAGGAAATTGTTCTGACCTAGGCTTCACCAAATCACGAAGCAGACTCCTCATCCCAACAAAACACATTAGGCTAATGTGAATTCCTCTCGTTGACATCCAGCAAAGTCTTGGCAAATAGTCTTTCAAGAGTGATTTACAATCACATACCTTATCAGGCTTGGAGGGTTGCCAGGCTGGTAGCTTCCAAGCGCAACACAGTAGCAGAAAATACTAGGCAAGGAGTCAAGAACAAATCTTCACCCTAATTAAATGAACTAATCATCTCCTGCAAACACCACTCTCCTTTCGCTCCTCCTTATTTCCTATGGGAGGGACCATTCACCTTTACTCTCGAGTTGATCCTTGTTCCTTAACTATTCCCTTCTCCAGGCAGTTCTGCACATGCACACATCAGGAACAGGCTCCAGCTGTTCTTCTGCCCCACTGAAGACAGCCAATAACTGTTGGACGGCCCTGGCCCCACCTCTGCTTCTGATGCAGAGCACTCATCAGAACCTTCCCCAGACTCCAGGACTGGCTCATGTTCCTCCCCAACCTCCTCACTGTCTGAGTCTGCCACCAGCTTCGTTGGCCACTGGCAGGCCACAGCAGAAATGAGAATCTAGGAATACCTGACTTTCAAGCTAGTTGGGGAATCAGATTGTATGCTTCTTGTTTCAATAGGCTAAACTGAAGAGTGCATTTTCTTTCATTTGTGTCTAGGTTATATATATCACCGCCCACAAATACTTCATATTGTAGGAATTTATGAAATGATCTTTTTCAGACAGTCACGTCATCTTCAGTCTTCTCATCCTGGTATCACCTGATGTCTTTTCTCTACAGTTGAAAATTAATGATCCTGTTAATCATAAAGTTAGGTTATGCTATTAACTTTGCCCAAAGAAGGCCAAAGGGATTGTTAGTCTCCATTAAAGCTGTCTTTTAAATAATTCTTTTGATGAATGTAATAGCGTTGCTTCATAAATTTGTATATATTTTGAGTAAGTGAAACTAATGAGATGAAAAAGAAAGTACATCAAGTTCAACAACTTCAATGTTTTTCCTCTCAATACAAGAAAAAATTTTTTTCCATCCTGGTTGTAAATCTGGAATTTATAGTGTTGCTGGTTACGTTTATTATTTTTTATGTTTCTTCACAAAAAGTTTATGAAATCTGGGGATGCATTCCCAAATAAATTTATTACTTCCTTTTTAAAAATAAGTTTATTTAAAAACAATTAAAAAGGAAAATAAACACCTATACAAATTAATATAAAGTAAGAAAAATAAATAAATAAAAGCTAAACGTATAAGAAAAATACAAAAAACAGCAATTACAATTAGAATTATAAATGTACCTCTTATTGTATGGCTACAACATAATTCCCTTTCTATAATCTATTATACCTAAATATAAAGTGTTACAAGATGCAAAGGAAAGGACATGACCTGAGTCTTAGTGGTGTGGATTTTTGTGGAAGAACAAAATCAAGGTTAATGCATAGTTTAAAAACCACTTTGTTAGATGTGCCACATTAAGAACATGGAACAGATACAAACCCAGGTTGTGCCCGAAAACACCTTTGTGGCTAAAGAAGCATTTTATAGATGAGAAATAATAGTCAAATATAAATTGTTATAACTGTGAGATACTAAAATTCTGTCAGGTGGAATACAAAATAACACCCAGAAAGAGATAAAATTATTTCTTAATAACAGCCATGTGTTTATTGATTTAGAAATATGGCTGTATGCATTTTTTTAAGTGAAGTTTCAGAACCATGAATGGTAGCCAATCTAGTCATATTTAATATACATTTGTTGAAATTGGTAGAACCTAGTTTCAATGATTCAACACCAGCTCTAAATATAACTAATCCCATATCCAAACCATATATTTCTGGAAAATTGTGACAAAGAAATGAAAGCTAAACAGCTACAAAAAGAGGAAGGATTTTGTTCTTATGATTAAGAAAAGTCTATTCTGAGACAGACAGTGGGATTTCCTGAAGTAAGTAACCATTGAGCTGAAGTGCTCTGAGGAAGAATTTTTAAAAACATTTCTTTGAGGTTAATGTGCAGCCCCATATTGGGTGCCAAGATTGTGAGATATAAGACCCCCAATAATAATTTCCTTCTGAGCAACAGAAGGAAATTTACCATGTTCTTGGATCCAAAGCCTTTAAGGGATTTAAAGAAAAGAGAAGCACCTTAAGTTTAGAAGGAAACAAGCAGCCAACAAAGAACTGATTCAAATGTCTATGGAGATTCTCAGTCATCCAAGTCATGGTTTTTCCAGAGGTGTTTTTTCAAGAGATAACTGGACCAAGAAGCTTTTTCAGCTCAAATGATGTAAACGTGATCTAAATGGGAAAGTACATCACGATTTCATTAATAGACTCTTATTAGAATCCCCCTTTCCCCAAATAAAGTTAAAGCATTTTTAAAGTGGAAACATTTTGTTAGAGGTGACACCATCAGGTAAGTTTATACTTTAGCATCAATCTAATCTGAAGAGAAGAGTAGAGAGATTATCATTCAGAAATGTCATGAGCCAGTTTTACTGTATTTGGGAAACTTCTGCTCAGAAATTCTGTGATGTCATTAGTTCTCCTTAACGATATTCCCAGTTCTATGATATGAATTCCTGGGAAAGCAGAATGGAAGGTCAAAAATTGTCTAATATTTTGGGGTAAAATCCAGAAAAATGGCTTGATTAAAAAGTTTAGTGAAGTTCTGAAGATAATCAAAAATTAGAAGATGTAAAATGGGTCATTATAATAAGGAAGAATTCATACAGCTAGTCTGATGCAATAGACATGATCCAGGATAACTAAAGGTCAGAATGATTCTAATAACAAAATTACATTAAGAACAATACAAAATATTATTTAGATATGGCCAGAATAACATGAAGAGAAATATTACATAATATAAATTGCTCAATAAAGATATAAGAAAGGTACAATGAAACAAAGAACAGGAAGAACAGTTCAACTATTATTTTAGCTATGTTTTACAACAAAAAGATATATGTTCCATCAGGCAACTGTGAACAGACACAAAAGATACTGGATTTAAGGCTGAGAGTGATAGAAACATGTTAAGTAGGATATATAGAGAAGAAGAACTTATCTCCATATATCAATAAAATTTCATTGATGCTCCAACATATCCTTTTCCCTTCATGAGTTTCCTTGTCATCTTTACTACATATACTCATGATGAGCATTAATAAATAATGGGTAGCAGATAGAACCGGCAGTCAATTGGTGGCCTGTATAGTTCAACCACAGGAAAATAGATTCATCTCAGGATTTTGGTCCGACAATTATATATGGAGGTTTTATCCATATTTAATCATGCTGTAAGTAATTATATTGAAACCAGATGGACGTTGAAATATCTTTACAATTAAACTAACTGTCTACTTTTGCTAAACAGTCTAAGGCAGTTTCTTATTTCTAACATTAGCCAGCTAAACACTTGCAAGCAAGGTATATTTTCTTTGCTTAGAATTTGAAGGTATTCTGACATTCTGGACAAAGATTCAAAGGTATGTGAAATATTTGCCATTGGTACTGGCAGGTTGATTAAATGGAATCTATTCTACTGGTTATCTTTTTGTTGGATAAAGAAATACTCCCTTTTAAAATATTATTTTTGTACTAAAGTCATCACTCCTCAGCTTTTTGATTCCTAACTCCTAGCAATGTGAAGTTAATGACTGTTCTCTGTAAAAATGAATTCTGGGAGGTGAAGAATTGATAATACTGGAGGCAAAAGGCATGTCCAGCAAACAAGAGAAAGACATCAACATGCTTGAATGAGTCCAAAGCTATGCAGTTTAAACTAAGCAGCCTTTACAAAAAACTTGAGTGGAGGAGGTATTCTGCTGCTAGGTCTACTTGAGCCTCTTACAGATTACAATGTTCTGGAGGAAGACATGGATGGTTAGTTGAAACCTTATCCATTTTATTAGGCAGCGAGGTGTATACAACGTATTAATACAAGTCCCTTTTATAAATGTATAATCCATTGCCATATTTTCTAATAGGCTGACTTCTCAAATTAAATTGGTGGCTTAATGGGGAGCCAAGAAGGAACATTAAACATATGACTTTTCCTATATAGAAGTGTTGTTCTGTTAACTATCCCTCCTGAGTCCACAATAATGAAATTCCTAAAAGCATTTTTGGGGATTTGTGTCCCCACTCTTGTTTTGTTGTGGTAAAAATCTGCATAGAGCAGACATGATTGCACATATAATTATTTTAATTATTTTTACCAGCACTATGTTTATCAATAAACCAACATAGTTTGACCAACACACTGGGTATTTAAATGCAATTATATGGACAGAATGAAAATGGAGTTTAAAATCCAACAATCCAAATCCAGAAAAAAAGCCAAAGGGAAGAGCATTTATTTTTTTTAATCACTGTCCTTCTTTTTAAGGGGCCTTGGTCATTTTGGTGATAGATGGACAATATTAAAAGTTCATCTGAAGGAAGCAGACCTCTAAATCCGAATTCCAAGCTAAGCTTCAGTTGCTTTAAATGTCAGATCCATGCACAAATTATTTTAAACCCAGTGCTGCAAGTTTGTTGCCCTAAATATGAGCCTGCTTGCTGTAACTGTGCCCAGCTGAACAATAAGCCTAAAGAATAAATAGGCCCTGCAGGGAGAGATTAGCTACACAACCATAAAATTGGTGGGAGGAAACCCTGGCTGCTAAGCGAACAAGGGAAAGCAAATGGAAATGTCCAAGGTAACTAGGACTCTGTGGTAAGATATTAAAATATTATAGCTCTCTTAGTAAAGGGAACATAGTGAACTCATTAATGGTAGTGGACGAATCATACACAATTAATATGTTGGAAACACAAGGATCAACTCTTTTTAATGTTACAGCTCCGTTATTTTCCTAAAGGGAAAATAAAATACACAATGACTTAAGCAATGAACATGAAATATAGGCCATTTTATTTATGGATCCCTGTCAAAGCTCACTTGTAGAGACTTAAGATTTATGACATCTCATGATTTATGTCAGAGAGGAATAAATTCCATATTTCACCAAAAAGCCACATCCTTCACCAGATGATGCTGGAATTCAGATGAAGGTCTGAAGTACATAAACCATTTCAGAATAGTCAGGAAGGGGCTCTTTTAGGTCTCCAGAGTTCAAAGGGCATAATAAAGCACACAGATGTTAAGCCAATTGGTTTGTCCTTGTCTGTGTCTCAGATTGGTAGCCAAAACCTTTTTTCCTATATACTTCCTCCAGGCTAGATGGTTGAAAGAGATAAGTATAATAACACTGCTAGGGCACTAATTCTATAATTTATAGTTGCATGTTTTTTCTTGAATATAATTATTCATAGTTTTAATGTCACTCTGTTTTACATAGTGTGTTTTACAATCTGTACTGAAATAATTCTAAAGGCAGACAGATTTTGAAACTATAGGATATTATCTTCCTAATAAAAATACACTTTCCATCAACCTTCTCCAATCTGGAAAACAATGGGAACTTCTGGAAGCTAAAGTATAGGAACATTCGACTAGCCACCGTTTTCCTATCATTCCTATAAGGCATGCTGCCAATTTAAACTTTTATTATAATCAATATTAGACATTTCCAAAAATTCTCCTTCTTGCAATTCTTATCAGTGAGATAGAGTGACAAACCTTTGCATCCTCAAGTCTACGAAGCTAGAAGGGACGCCAGGGCCGTGGCCAGGGGGGGGGGGGGCCCGCCCCGGCGCCGTCCCCCCCTCCTCCCCCCGGCCCACCACGCCCGCCGCCGCCTTGTTCTTTGTGGGCGCCCCTTCTCCCCCCGCGGCGGGCGGCGGCCCGGCAGCGGGCGCCCCCTCTTTTTTCGAACACGAAAACCCCCCCGGCTAGAACAGACTTTGACAATCGGGAATTCTAGCTGCATTTGGATACCAAAATTCTCAGCCATCGGAACCAAAGTTTCCAGTTTCAAAAAACTGGAAATTTCCAGCTGAGAGAAGTGTCATTCCAGTTTTATTCCAACATTTCTACTCAAAGGCATTTAGTTTAATCTAGCTTTATCACTTTATCAAGAACAAGCATTATCCAATAATGCTTTACATTTATTAGTGATATCTTTTAATTATGGAAGGAGGGGATTTTTGAGAACATGTTTGACAGAACTAAATAAAACTAATTCAAAGTGGCAGAGTGGATCATACATAATACAACTGATTTGAAATTGCAAACAGAATCACAAAATGTTGTAATGAGTTTGATGGAATAGGGCATACCATCTTAGGAACCTGTGAGAAAGAATGACTTGGAAAACTGCAGCTGATTAAATAAGGATTATATAAAGATCAACAATTTCTTGAATTGGAGCTGGTCAGTGAAAAGCAGCACTTATTTAAAAGCCAAAGTAAGCTTCAGAAATCAGTAGATCTGAAAAAACTGTGGGAAAGGAGATCTATTCCTGGAAAGGGAATAGCCTGTCAGCTAGCTATTATGCACAATCATACAATAAAAATAGTGTGTAGCAGAAATGTGGAGTCACAAAAAAGGGCTCCTTCCTAGCATCTAAGATACACCCTTTGATTAAAAGCTGTGGAGCTATGACCTATAGAAACAGTGACACCTTGGAAAGGGCACCAAAGCAATGTATGCTAAAAATATTCACTTGCAGATTGTGTCTTAAAGCAAATAACATAATAATTAATTTGTAGGTCTAATCTTCTACTAAATGGGATTGTTACTTCTTATAAAACCAAAGAAAATGTCAGCACCAAAGATGGGTGAGCTAATCAGTGTAGTGATACAAATCGGTGTTTTGCACAAGCACTCAGAAGTTGCCATGTTGGCCAACTGGCTGGGAAAAATATCTAGCAATTAGATTGGATAGTTACTGCTGATGCCACTTGCCAAATAAAATGTCAAATGTCAAATATGGCTAAACAAAAGCTAAATAGAAAGTAGCAGAAAAAGAGCTCCAAAAATCAACTACTTCTGGAATCACAGAAAATAAATTACAAGTGAGAGGGGACTGTTGATTCTCATTTTTCTTGTGTAGCCAGTGCATTGGAATGAAGACAATTCAGAGCTAGAAGAAGCTGGTGGTATAAAGATTGTGGATAGTTTAGAAAGAAAGAGATAGATCAAAAGTGGCTGAGGTTGATGGACTCTTTATAGAAACCTGCTTTGGTGGAGGGAGAGATTTTCTCCACCAATGACTTATGGAAACTCCATAACATCATTGAGCCATCAAACCTGTTCTCATTATAGCTACTTTGGCAGAAAGACTCTGTGATGATTCTAGAACAGGGGTGTCAAACTCGATTTCATTGACAGCTGCATCAAGGTTGTGTTTGACCTCAGAGGGCTGGAGAGGTTGTGACCAGTATGACATCATTCATGTTGGGGGCGCCTGTGGTGGCCCAAGTGCTCTGCCAGAGAAAATGGGCTCCTGAGAATTGTTTTCTCCTGGGATGGTGTCCTACAACCCTATGCCAGCAAAAACAGAGTTCAGGGGGGAGTTCTGTTTTCAGCTGGGACACTGTCCTGTAACCCTCTGCCAGTGAAAATGGAGCTCGCGAGGGCCACATGCAACCCTTCTGAGCTCTGTTTTTGCCGGCAGAGACACTGCGGGCCAGTCCTTCACTGTTTTAGGGCAGCCCCACAGGCCAGATCTAAGCACCTCGCAGGCTGGATCCTGCCCTCAGG
This sequence comes from Notechis scutatus, assembly GCF_049901735.1. Lineage (NCBI taxonomy): Eukaryota > Metazoa > Chordata > Lepidosauria > Squamata > Elapidae > Notechis > Notechis scutatus. The sequence goes on from NC_142013.1 coordinate 89,213,961, forward strand.
CCTTGAGTTTGTCACCCCTGCTCTAGAAGATATTTTACATTGCTAACAAGGAAATTACTATGTTAGAAATAGGAAGTAGATGTTGATGATGGTTAATGATGAAGGAATTGCAGTAGAGATGTTGATACTTTTATTAATAAGCAAGCATGGTCTATACAAAAAGCAAACCTGAATCTAACAAACTTGAATTTGTAATAAATGTGTGTGTGTGTGTGTGTGCATGATATATCATAATTTCACAACCTCACAGCTGTTCATGTGTAGAATGGGAATTTCAGATTCATAGCTTAACCTAAAATTAAAGCACCAACTTATCTTTGGTTTTAAAATGTCTCAGGGCAAATTCCGGAACAATAAATAGGTAGTTTAATTGCAACAGAGAAAACCAATTGGGGTGATCATCCAACATCCAATACTTTTAGAAAAATCTTACTTTGAAAACAAAAAAATAAATAAACCCAAAAGCATCTGTTTATCATAAAAGCATGAGTGGACAATTTTTGTTTTATTGTAACAAGTTAAACATAAAGGGAGATAAAGGGAGGGGAGAACAAAGATTAAAGCATAAATATGCCCACCTGGATATTAGAAGGTTTTGACATCATTTCAAAACTTGAAATAACAGCATTGCAAATGCAAACTGCACATGTAATTTCTGAGTCAGTGCTTTCCAACCTTGTGCCCTCCCCATATGTGCTAAAACTATCTTTTCGAAAATTCTTATTCATGCTGGCTGAGAATGTTGGGAGCTGTAGTTCAAACAGAGAATACCAAATTGTGCAAAGTTGAGTTTTTCTGATAAACTAAAACCTGGAAAGTGTATGAAATGACAGTAGTGTATGTGTAATATTTTTACTCATATATTTAGCATATCTGAATGTGGGCTAGGTCTCATTTGTGGTGAAGAAGACAAAACGAATCCAACAAGTAATGTTAAATTTGATTCTCTGAAAGCCGTTCAACGTGCAAGTTAGTTTACTAAGGAATTAATGTATTTGACAAGACATTAAATAACTCAATTCTCCAGTTGTCTTCCAGCACAATGCCTGATTATCTGCTTCATCACATATCTGTACTTGCTCAAACCTGTTGAGTTATATGGATACTTTTGTTGCTTAGTAGTGTGGGAAACACACCCATTTGCTGTGTTTTTTTTACCTGAAGTCAAGCTTATTTAGGATTTAGTTTATGAGAATGATGTACATTTGGGGCACATGAAAGCACTTGTTTCTTGTCCAGATTCCCAGCAGAAATAGTTTTTATGTGGGTGGAAGTGGTAGCATAAGAACCATATTTGTACAAATTAATGTTACATGTGGTTATACATGCTTGTCTCTCTGGAGCTGTAGAGTTGGATTTCAATTAAAATGTACTCAGGGAAAATAATTAGCCAAGGGATTTCAACCTCCTTGATTTCATTGAATTTTTTTTTACTGACTTTATCTCTTTATTGAACTGGAAATTAGTGGTAAAAAAAATGAACAGGTTAAAATATTGTAGGATTTCTGAATTCAAGCTGATAAAGTGTTGGCACATAACCCACCAGATTTAACTGTCATTGAAAAGAAGGAAGTGTAGATGAGGCAACCTGAGTGATAGTGGAAAAAAAGACAAAAAATTGGGGAAGATCACAAAATATGAAGACCTGAAAATTGAAGTTGAAAGATGATGCCTTAACCCCACACCAAATTAATTCTTTTAAATAAAACATATTCCTATATTTTTATCATAGTGAAATATTGTAGGATTTCTAGTTTCACCAAGCAATTATTCACTGTATCTGCAAAATATTGTAGAACTACAATATTTACAAATATTGTAAATATTTGTATAATATGGGAAATAAATATTATCCAATATCAATATCATTTAGTAGGAAAGTAATAGTGGGTCTTATGTGCTTTTGTCTAAATGTTTGAAGAAATAGTAATAAATAATATTATAAAAATATTATGTTGATGTTATTCAATTCAGTTTTAGTTTATTACAGTTGTAGAACGATACAAGTATAAATTAACCTAACATCTATGAGTGCGGTCCACAATTCAGCCTATATTAAACTATAATGCACACACTAAAATCACATAAAATGTAATAGCATGTAAATTAATAACGAAAAAGTGATAATACTTAGAATTTAAATGAATGACAGTTAAGTAGAATGAGTTGAATTGGGTTGAATTGATGTTCTTTTAAGTGATGAAACATGATACAGACTAAAAATAATTGTACAACAGCAGGACGTGAGCTACGATTTCATATCTTAAATTTAGTATAGATATATTCCTTTGTAGTAACGTTCTATGTCATTAGGGTAATGAAGGAATTGCAATTAAAAAAAGAGAAGCTTTAAAGAACAGCTTTAATGCATGCTAACTTTCCCTTTGGGGAAAAGAAAAATTAAAATTGTTCAGTAGGTGGGTGGGTTCTGGAAGAAGTGACAACTGTGTCAAAATGCTGTATTTGAAAAACGAGTCCTTAATTTCTTAACCTGCTGCCTTTTCAAATTGCAACTCACCAGAAACTTAACTCCTTGGAAGCATATTCAAGTCTGCAGTTAACTGGATACTTCATAACAAACTACAAGAAACGAACCTCCTTATCCATGTGCCTTCAAGGGGCCCAAGCTCTGTTTCTCCCTGTTTCTTTTTGCAACTTTAAGTTGTGTGGATTTTGACTCCAAAAACTCCTACCCAGCAGTCCTAACCAGCCATATCAGGTAAACCTGTCAGAAAACATGAATAGATGAGCTAGTTCTACTTAATTGTACTTTAAGAGCCTCTATTTTATTAACAGAATCTTGGAAATCTGAAGTTACATTCCTCCTGCCATCACTTTTACCCACCAGATCAACTAGTTTGGGTCCTTTTTAATTTCTTCCTTTTGACTATTAAACCACTAGGGATTTCCCCTTTTTTTCTGATAGTTTCCTAGGCAATATCTTTTCTCCTTGTCCCTCAATATTATTGTCACATACCATTACAAGTCCACATATCTTAAAGTTGCCAAGTCTGAGCACACTTGTTTTAAACTTCTCATTTTTAAAGGGCTAATGTTCTAACAACACTGTATTCCGAGTTTGGTTTAAAAGAAACTCTGGGCACAAATGATTCCAAATGGGTACATTGCCATTTAATTTGGACCTTTGCCAATCTTGCCTGAATTTTAAAAAGTAAGCAGGGTTGGAGCTGGTTAGTGTTTGGATGAAAGTCCACCTTAAAATCTCAAAACTATAATGTTTGCATGGTAATATTAAGCTACAGATAGTCCACAACTTACAACCAGTTGCTTAGCAATGTTTGAAATTATGATGGACCTTCCCCCAAAGGAACTTCTCACCAAGTTCAAAGTTACAAGTTGCACTCCCCCATGGTCACATGATTAAATTTTGGGTGCGTGGTAATTAGCCCACATTTATGTCTGTTGGTAGCACACCACAGTCATGTGACCATATTTTATAATGTTTTTGTGGGAACCGGCAGTTTACTTTCACATTCTGACAAAAACTGCCTCACAGTGGACAATGAATTTGCTATAGGACCAGGGGTGGGATTCTACCAGTTTGCACCTATTCGCTAAAACCAGTTGTTAACATTCTAAGCAGTTCGGAGAACTGGTTGTTAGAAGAAATTACTGGCCTAATCCTGAAAGGAAGGCAGGAAGGAAACATTCTGGTGTTGCTTACAGAAACTGCCTCTCCGTTAAACCTTATTACATACTAGACTTCCTGTCTCAGGAACTTCTCTGGAGTTTTTTCCCCTCCTTTGCTGGTACTTTGCTTGTGTGGAGTGATCATTCAAAGTTACAATGGCACTGAAAAAAGTGACATGACCATTTTTCACACCTATGACTATTGCAACATCCCCACAGTCATGAGAGGCCAGGCGAGGAGATGCGTGCCTCAATGTGAGTGATATTGAGTTGGCCACGCCCAGCCAATAACATGACCACCAAGCCATGTCCACCCAGTCACATGACCACCAAGCCACACCCACCACCTAAGCCACACCCACAGAGCCGGTTGTTAAAAATTTGAATCCCAACCCTGTATTGGACTGTGGCATTGACTTTATGGCCACAGCATTCACTGCAATTGCTGTTGCATAAATGTCATGTGGTAACCTTCTTTGTGATTGTCACAGTTTATGACTGTAATTGCCAAATGTAATTATAGTTGTCAATGTAGAACTACCCATAAACCTGTAAATTTACCTGTAAATTTAAAGTAGCCTTCAAATAAAAGGCTCTTTTTTTAAAAAAAAATGGCAACTTTTACAAGGATATTGTTATAAGGGCGTGAGTTCTTGGTCTCGGTTAAAATAACAGAACACAAGTTGTATAGATTCTGAGAATTTCCATGTTCAAATAAAAGAAAAGAACCACGATTTTTTTCAGAACAACTGAAATAGAAAAGTATTTGCCCAAACCATAGGTATTTGCTTGCATCTAAAAAGACAGCAGAGCACACAACTATCCTAATGATCCCTCAGAAGTAAATACAAGAAAATCAAGGTCACCTGTGCCTCCCTTAGAAGACTCAATGGAGATTCTTAGATAAACATCTTCAGAACTAGGTCAATGCACGCAGAGCATTGTCAGATACTCCTTCAAGGACCAAAGTCCCAGGCCATGGAACAGTGAATTAACTACTTTTTTGAAAGGCTTTTAAGATGTTCCTTTCATTATTTTAAAAGGGACAGATCATATTTATAGATTGCAAAATGCCACCAGCATTTCCGTCACTAAAATCCATTTTCTGGAAATGTAGTTTTATTTTATAGATGTGATACTTTATTTAGCCTGGCGCTGTAGATCTGAACCACAGCAGAGGAAAGGGGAGAGATATGACTCATGACATAATTTCCAATTATTTATTAATAATGACACTACCAAAAATATTTCATATGTATTATTCAATTATATATATAAAAAAGCCGCAAGACTAAAGTATAGCATAATGGCTTTTTACTGTTTTGCAAATAATGCCAAATATGTTTTTAAAAAGCTTTGACCAAGCAAAAGGTTGCTTCTGTCCCGCTGGTATGCTGAGCATACACAATTTGTGAAACCTTGTTTGGCCTTTTGATGTTGATTGGGGAAACTCTCTCACCATCTATTCCAAAGCGTTAAAAAGGAAAATCCATTAGTGCAGCATTGGTGTAAATATACTGACACCTTGCCAAATCCAGAGTTAGGGATGGATGGCAATGCCCTCAGCATACTGAATACAGAATGCAGGTTTCATTTTCTAGGCCAAAGACTTTATTACAGGTAGTCCTTGAGTTAGAACCATAATGGAGCCTGGCCATCACGGTTGTAACTTATGACAGTTATAAATTGGGTTACCCACATGACTGACCTGATCTTAGGACCTTTGTTGCTGCAATTGTTAAACAAACACTGCCGTTTTTAAGTGTACCAATGCTATGCTCTGTTTTTTCTAAACCATAAGTAAATGCCAGGTTCTTGACAAAACTGTCATAAAACATCATCACATGATCACACAACGCCACAAATAACTATAAATGCAGCCCAGTTGCTGAGCACCTGAAGTGTTGTAAAATGACTTTGGGGGAGGAGTGGCCACCAGAACTTCAAATTTGGGCTGTAGGTACCCCCAAGAAGATCCATCATAAATCAAAGACTATCTGTACTATTCAACATGCAGGTAAAAAAGAGTTTTACTTCTCTGACCAGTGATTTAAAATCCATTTTCACCGAAGGGCGTTTCAAATCAAGATTTTCCATTTCTCTTGGGAATGCCTCCAAGAGAGTATAGATGTTGTCACTGTCAGTCGTAAGATGTATATATGTGAATAAAGATGTCAGGGTTCCAAGTAAACCCATAGCAAACAATCTGCAAGAAAGGCAGATTCCTCAAAGAATAGTTTTATTTGGATGTATCATATTGGCACAGGCTGGTGACAGTTTTCACCTAATTAAAAGTAAAAGTTCTCTCCTGCCCCAGAACAATCAGTTACATGGTCCAATCAAGGTGTTATCCAGTTGCCTGGTAATCTCACTCCTCCCCTCTCTGACCACCTCTGGGAATGTCCTTGGTTCCCAGGAGAAAGTATTTTGTTTGGGCTACAAACCCCAACTATCACTATTCCTCCTCCTTATCTGTATGCTGTATTCAATAAAAGTTCCATTGTATAAAGCAAAAGTTTTTAGTTTATCTAAGCCTTCACCATTTTTTCATGTATTTAAGTATATGAAGAAGATTATTTTGTACACTCTATTCTGAGAATATTTTGTTTACTTTAATTCCTACATGTAATTTATCTTGTACTAATGTGTCATAATTTATTCAATATTTCATTGAATATAATATGTGTTTAAGCTTGGACTAAATTACTGTAGGCCACTTTGGAGACCCAATTATGGATGATTCATAAATAAAAGATGAATTGCTTCATTAGGAACCCGAGACTGAAGAGTTCCCACATTACCTTGGCAATGATTATCCTTTAACTGACTGACCTTATTTTATTTAGCATATTTATACAGCCAGCCATCTCATAAACATGTAACACTGTGCAATATGAAACAGAACAGTTAATAGCTCCATCACAATCTAAAAACAATTTTTAAAATAAGTAAAATAAACATATAAAGATGACATTTGTTTGCACATAGTTTTTTCCTTACACCCAGTCAGTGTTTGTAATATTCAGTGGCCCCTCTTTAGAACATCTCTTCAGTTGGGAAGATTTCAGGGCTGATACATTAGCAAATTATAAAAAAGGTCCACTTGTTGTTCAGATTTATTTCTCCTTAGACATTTTCCCTCTGCCAACGACTATATCAAATGCAGCATTCTACTTTTTCTACTACAAATATAATTGCATTTACGCTCAGAAGCTGAAAAGTAATTGTGAGCAACCTTAAATCCACACGGTTTTGACAGACCGGTCTTTGTCAGTTGTGCTGAATCTTAAAATCTGTTGAGTAGGATAAGTTCAGAGGACATTTAACCAAAGAATAGCCTGCAATGTTATTAATTTTTCACAGTGATGGAAATGCTTTTCAGATGGTAACAATTAATATTGTTGTTATTCAGCTCCATTTATGTATTAAATTATTTGTCATTGTCACAATAGCAGATTTTCTTTATTAAAGTAATTTCATTTACTTCCTAAAGTAAAATGATCATAAAGTATTGTAAAAAGAGAAGCATCCTTTCCAGAAGGAAGGAAGGAAGGAAGGAAGGAAGGGAGGGAGGGAGGGAGGGAAGGAAGGAGGGAGGGAGGAAGGAAGATGTTTATCTTTAGAGAACCATATGGACAAGTGGGCTTATTCTAGTGTTGTATTTGAGTTTTAAGTGTTTTTCCACATTCCTTAGTACAGTATACAAGAGAATATGAGAAAAGATTTAGACTGAATATTATATTTATATATATATATATATATATATATATATATATATATATATATATCTTTGGTTATTCGGGTTTTCTCCCGCATAAGATTGGAAGTATCTAGGCAACGTTTCGATGAAGTCTCATTCATCATCTTCAGGCTTCTGTCTTCAGCTCTGTGCTTCTCAGAGTGATGTGAGCTTGCAGCTGCTTCTTCCTTTTAACTGCTAGTGGGGTGTGACTTGATTGGGTGGGGGCTTGGCTGTGTTCTGATTGGGTGGGGGTGTGTTCTCATTGGTTGGGGGTTTGGCTGTGTTCTGATTGGTTGGGGGTTGGCCATGTTCTGATTGGCTGGAGGTGTGTTCTGTTCAGGTGGGGGCTTGGTTGTGCTCAGGTTGGTCTTAGTTACTGGGGGATTTGAGCTGGTGAGCTGTGATCTTGCTGTTTGGCTTGAGTTTGTGGTCGGGCCGCATCTTCATGGTGGGGGTCAGTTCGCTTCATGTATGGCTCAGAGGGGTTTGAAGTGGGTAGTGATGCAGCTGCAGTGCGGCTTCTGGTCTGTGGTCGTGTCTCATCTTCTGTGTGGGTGTGAGTCTGCTTTTTACGTGGAAGTGTGGTGGTGGCATCTTGTGTGGCCCTCGTGGGTGTGGGTCTGGTGTCATTCATCATGTTAGGTACTCGTCTGTTCATGAGGGCGGGTTTCCAAATGGCTGGTAAGCGGGAGGTGTCATCTCTTTTATTCATGCTGTGTGGGCGTTTTTCTATCTCTATGGCTTCTCTGATTATTCTGTTGTTGAAGTGTTCGGTTTTGGCGATAGTTCTGGTATTTTTAAAGTCAATCTCATGTCCTGTGGCTTTGAGGTGTTGGACCAGGAAGAGGTCGGTTCTTCTTTTTGATTGAGTTCTTATGTTCTTCAACGCGTGCACTTATTCTTCTGTTAGTTTGTCCAATGTATGTGGTGGGGCAGGCGGTGCAAGGGATTTCGTATACTCCTTGGTTTTCTAACTCAATTTTGTCTTTAGGGTTTCTTAGGATGGTGGATATTTTTCTGTTTGTGCAGAATGCTGTTTTAATGTTGTGTTTTTGGAGGATCTTGCTGATTTTGTCTGTAGTGCCTTTTATATATGGGAGGAGGGCTTTCCGTTCTCTTGTTCTCTGTCTTGATTTTGGTTGGGGTTTCTTTTTGGATTAGGTGGGTAATCCAAAGAAAGATTACCCACCTAATCCAAAAAGAAACCCCAACCAAAATCCAAGACAGAGAACTAACAAACTTTATATATATATATATATATTTATATTTATATTTATATTTATATTTATATTTATTATTTACCTGAAAGTGATTATAATGAATGAGATTGAGGAGACACATACATACAGAACATTGTCAGTATTTTATGTAAACAGAAAAAGACTTTGACTTTCAATATATTAAGATTATATAACTTCTGATATTTAGAGAAACATCCCAAATAGGAGCCTTGATTTCTTTTTCAGTGGACAAAACCAAAACGCAAACCCCCAAAACAATTTGTCTCTTTTTCCAATCTCAGAATATTTTTTTCCTTTACGATTTTCAGTTAAAACTCAATAGATTGCAAGCTTTAAACTAGAGGACAGAAGTTAGATTTACATCTATTGGAAATACACTGCCCAATTACTGTAGATCATTTTTGAATCTAAAAAGGGGTGTCAAACTCAATTTCATTGAGAGACGCATCAGGCCTGTGGTTGACCTCAGGGATGGCGGGCATAGCCGACTGGGTGGGTGTGGCCAACTGGTTGGGTGTGACCAGCTTGCCACTCACTGGCCATGGCAAATTGGGTGGGTTGGAAGACTGGGTCGGTGTGGCCAGCTTGACGCCACTCCCCAAACTGCTGGCATGTTTCCTCTTCACATTTGGTAGACCAGGCTAAAGTGATACGGGCTGGGCCCAGTGGTGGGATTCAGCCAGTTCGCACCACTTTGGGGGAACTGGTTGTTAACTTTCTGAGAAGTTTGGTAAACTGCTTGTGGGAAGAAATCATTAGGGCAGAGAACCAGTTGTTAAATTATTTGAATCCCATCACTGGCTGAGCTCTTACATTTTCCAGGGGCCAGATCTGACCGCATCGTGGGCCAGATTCAGCCATGGGCCTTGTGTTTGACATTTCTGATCTAAAATAACAAAAGGAACAACATAGAAGTCAGCTTGATGCAATATTTTAGATGCTGGCCTTGAACCAGAAGACCAGGTCTTGTGAAAACTGGTTGGATAATTTTGGGACAATCCCTGTCTTTCAATCCAACACTTTATAGAAGTGAAAAAAATAGGAAATTGAAAACTATTACACCTTGAATGTACAAAATAAAGACAGGATGCAAATCTAGTAAATAAATAAATAATAATTTATCCCCTAATATAATTTTTATTAGATAAAAAACTGGTGGAAAAAATATTTTTCTTTTTAGAAATGTCACTTCATTCCCCCCACTCTCATTCTAATGTTTTCCAGAAGTGTGGGTCTGCTTCGAGGGGGAAGTATTGATCCTTTTGGTTGTGATATGACTTGTCCAACTGGCTTTGGTTGTGATATGAATTGTCCAACCTGAGTCTGTGGGCTGAGACAGAATGACAAAATTTTATTTGGGAGAAGACATTTGCACAATGACCACTCCCTTGTGAAAGGTCACAAAGCTTGTGCTTCTATTGTTTAACAACTATATGGAGTCTCTGGGTGAGGTCATTCAGTGAGTCAGTTTTTGGCATCATGAGTCTGAAATATAAGATCATCTTCCAGTGCCTTAACTGCTACACCAAATTGGCTCTCATTGTATTTAATGGAAGAGGGAGGGAGGGAGGGAGGGAAGGAAGGGAGGAAGGAAGGGAGGAAGGGAGGGAGGGAAAAGGAGAAAAGCCATAGCTCATGGAAGAAGATGAGACCAGGGGGAGTCCATATATTTTCTGTTGTGAAGTGGCAGTTTTTTGGATGTGACAGTAGCTCCATGTGGTATTATTCTTGTCCCACCAGGTACTTAAGAATTGCTCTAGGACTTTTCAGCTGGACAAGAAAAGATACTCTCACAGGGTAATCATAAAAATACATTTAACTCAGGATATTGCATGTTCAGTGCTGTTAGAATGCAGAGTAAACATTGAACATCTGCCACCCTCTGACAATTGCTTCTGGAGTCTCAGTGTAGGCAGAGGTGGTGTTCAGCAGGTTCTGACCAGTTCTGGAGAACTGGTAATGGAAATTTTGAGTTGTTCGGAAAACCAATAAATACCACTTCTGACTGGAGATTTTACAGTATCCTTCCCCTGCCATGCCCACCAAGCCACACCCACAGAACCGGTAGTAAAAAAAAATTGAATCCTGCCAATGAGTGTAGGGTAATGGCAGATAGGAAATGTTTGCCTTTGAAGGATATTTTGCAAATGCTGACCAGCTCCAAATACTTAAAAACTTCCGTCCAATGGCTTGTGAACCCTGACACCAGTTGATATTTTTTTTTCATTCTGTATCTTTGCAACATATATTTTACAGACTTTATGCATGTTGATTTTTTTTTCTTTTTGGAAAAAAAAATGCCCACAGTCAAAAGGAGAAACTGTCCAAATATGTTGTGGGAAAGCAATTATAGGTTTTATCTATTCTTATTCATAATCTTTCATCCCCTTTCAGAAAAACTGCATAGCTCTATGTTCACTCATTTCTGAGAGGTTTTTCACATCTGTTATTCTTCTGTACTTTAGTACTTAATTTTCTACTTTTATCCTCACATTTTTGGAAATGCATAAAGATAATAGGTGCTATTGCAATTGGAAAAAAACACTGCACACCCAGTTAATGTAACTGCAGAAGGCAATCTCTCCTGGTGACTCTTATGGCAAGGAGCCTGAAGTGCCATGTCACTCTGCACTCACTAGAAATACACACACACACACACACACACAGAGAGAGAGTTTTTCATAATTAAAAGAGAAGTACAGTTTCCTATCCTTTGTTCTTTTATTGGAAGGAAAACCTCCATACTGCACACCACCCTTTATCTTCAAAGGCAATAGGCTGAAAACGGCAAGAGTTGAAAACCACAGATTGGCTCAACAAGCCAGAATTTGCTTTCTGTTGCAGATGGGTTGCCTCCCTGTAAGTTGAATGGTGGCAAGACTCTCTGAAAATGAGAAGCAAAAATGGGGGTGGGGGAAACCCATCCTTTCAGGCAGAGTTTGTAGCTCTTACTTCAGCCTTTGCTACTTAGTAGTTCTTTGGAGAATTCCTCATATTTATTTATTTTATTTATTTATTGAATTTATATTGCCACCTATTCGCACTTGGCAACTCAAGGAGGCTTACAGAATATAAAACCTCATTTAAAACAATAAAACTAATTAAAAGGAATCAAACAAATTAATATAATAAAATCATGCCCCATCCCCCAGCCTGCCTCGGTGACAGCAGAACACACAAGCTATTTAATGGATTCCATCCCTCTCTGGGTTCCCCAGGCCCACTGGCAGAATCAGGTCTTCAGCACCTTCCATAAGTTGGGGCCATTCTAATCTCTGAGGGAATGATATTTTAGAGAGAGGGAGCCACCATGGAGAAGGCTCTTCTTATGGGTCCCACCAGGTGTATCTCCCTAGGGGATGGGACCTGCAACATTTCTTGCCTCCTTTTTACAATGACCAAGTTATCAATCATTAGCTTGCAGTAAAGAGAAGATTATGCGTTTGTGAAAATATTCAATGAGGAACTGGTAGGAGGATGAAGAAAGGAAGGAAAGAAAAAGAGGAAAGAAAGAAAGAAAAACCCCTTCTTCCTTCCCCCATTTTTACCTTTAACAGAGATAATCAGAGTTGGAAGGGACCTTGTAGGTCATCTATTCCAACCCCCCACCTCTTCTTGAAAGTCTCAAGTGATGGCGCTCCCACAACTTCCAAGGTTAATTGTTCTCACTGTCAGAAAGTTTCTCCTTATTTCCAGGTTAAATCTCTCCTTGTTCAGTATCCATCCGTTATTTCTTGTCTGGCCTACAGGCGCTTTAGAAAATAGCTTGACCCCTTCCTCTCTGTGGCAGCTCCTCAAATATTGGAAGAATCTCCCCTGGTCCTTCTTTTTACTAGACAAGTCAAGCCCAGTTCCTGTTCTTCATATGTTTTAATCTCCAGTCCCCTAATCATCCTGCTTGCTCTTCTCTGTACTCTGTACTCTTTCTAGAGTCTCAACATCTTGCACTTATCCAACATTTACTATACTCCTCAACCCATTCATACTTCCAATCCTTTCCAGTCCTATTTGTTCAGCCTATTTTAAACTGATTACAATTATAACTAATTTGAATCTCATTAATTACAAAAAGAGTATGTGTTAACCTTAAAATACCTTTTCCACAAGCTCTCTGGTATAAAAGTTAAATGCCTCACTATTGACTTGCAAATAATCAGGTAGGAAGATAAAACAATGCCACATATTTAAAAATCTTAAGTCAATATTTATTTATTTATTTTACATTGTCCATGGCTATTTTTCAACCACTGTGAAGCTAAGGCAAAAATAATGCTAGCACTTTATTTCTGTTGATTAAAGCATAAATTTTCCATAATGGTTGATTTAAAGGAAGTTTTATAACCCAAGATGAAAGTTTAGTGGTAATGAAGAAAAATTGCAGGAATGCCTCAATCTAGAATTAATGTTTTCATTATAAGAAATCTGTTTCTGGATTAGAGGAGTTTTGATTGGTTTGAGGTAATACCTATTTTCAAAATAGTAACTCATTGCATATATATTTCATTTGTTCAGATTGTAAATAGTAATCTTTTTACCTAAATAGGGAGGAAAAAAATCCACATTTGAATTATCATCCTGACAAAGTAACCACAAGAAGATTGCTAAAATCTGTCTCAAAATTGTAGAGAAAAAGGAAAAGATATAACATATCTTATATTTCAAGAGATAAGCATTCCCACTTATATCCAATCCTGTATTGCCTTCCTTATCCTATTTATTAGTACTATCACTCAACTTGCAATTATGAGTCTAGATGGATGACATAGGATTAAAATTAAAAACATAAACTCAAACCACCAGAGAGGAGAGGAAAATGTAACATAACCAATACAAGTTCTCAATCAGTCTCTGTTGTTAGTTGCAAAGTCGTGTCTGACGCATTTTGACCCCATGGACAACGTTCCTCCAGGCCTTCCTGTCCTCTACCATCCCCCAGAGTCCATTTAAGCTCACACCAACTGCTTCAGTGACTCCATCCAGCCACCTCATTCTCTGCCATCCCCTTCTTCTTTTGCCCTCAATCATTCCCAGCATTAGGCTCTTCTCCAGTGAGTCCTTCCTTCTCATTAGGTGGCCAAAGTATTTGAGTTCATCTTCAGGATTTGACCTTCTAAAGAGTAGTCAGGGTTGATCTGCTCTAGGACTGACCAGTTTGATCTCCTTGCAGTCCAAGGGACTTACAGGAGTCTTCTCCAGCACCATAGTTAAAAGGCCTCAATTCTTTGACGCTCAACCTTCCTTATGGTCCAACTTTCACAGCCATACATTGTAACTGGGAAAACCATAGCCTTGACTATACACATTTTGTTTTGGCAGGGTGATGTCTCTGCTTTTTAGTATGCTGTCTAGGTTTGCCATAGCTTTCCTCCCCAGGAGCAAGCATCTTTTGATTTTTTGGCTGTAGTCCCCATCTGCGGTGATCTTGGAGCCCAGGAAAATAAAATCTGTCATTACCACCATTTCTTCCCCATCTATTTGCCAGGAATTGAGAGGGGCAGATGCCATGATCTTAGTTTTCACTCTCTACCCATCTATTAGTGGAAGAGTCATCAAGAACTTTAGCTCAATCCTGGGTGAAAAATCTAGATCTTCAATGCCTTATGGATGCGCAATACAGATAATCTTCACTTTTTGACTGCCTTGTTAAATGACCATTCAAAGTTATAACAGTTTTGCAACTACCTTGCACATTTATGACCATCGTGGTATCTTGTGGCAAGGTGATTGCTATTTTGGTGTTTTGCAATTGTGCACATTTATGACCATTGCAGTGTCCTGTAGTCATGTGATTGTTATTTGGGTGCTTCACAACTGGCTTCCAACAAGCAGAATTAATGGACAACATGAAACTAAAATTGCAAGTCTGATATTTTTTCTGTCTATTGTTTTTTGTGATTGCCCAGAATTTCAATTGGAAAATTGTCTGACTATGTAAATTGATTAAATAAATATACAATTTAAGGCTATATTGACAGAAATACAAATTCTATATGATGGAAAGAAATCTTCCCACTTTTTTTCAATATTAGTGAGAGGAGTTCTGTCCTCCTACCCCCTACTACCCAAATATAAGCCAAGTGTTGAACAAACTGGAGCAAGTTTTTAGAATGGCAGCATGGATAAAATGGGAATTAGAAAGAACTATTGAAGGGTCTGGAAAAGGCTAGTCTTAAGAATTGAAGACAGAATTTGATATGATAGCATGTCTTTAAATAGTTGAAAATAAAAAGTTCTTTGCAAATAGATTTATTCTTTGTAAATAGAAGATTGCTGGCCAAAACATGGAGGGACAACACCTGCTTTATATCACCCGAGAGTATAAAATACAAACTCTTAAGTTTCAGAAAAGCCAATAAATACAACAGTAAGAGGATGTACAAGGACAGGGAAAACAATTAAATCATTTTAAGTCTTCTTTCCTTGCTTCTTCTTTTAAAGAAAAGCTTATATAAACATATTTTACTGTACATTAAACAGTCAGAATGAGTATGTTTTTCTTAAAATAGAAAAGTTTATGTAATAACTGATCCTGCATAATCCGCAGTAGAGAGACCAATACTTTATTTCATCATGTATTCATTAGCTTTAAAGGGTGAGGTAGGGTGAGTTTGGTCTGTCAAGTTCAGGTTTGCAATTGATTCATATAATCTTTTTTCTTTTTTCTTTTTTGCAGACTGTGTGGGAAAGGAGTAGCTTATAAAATGCTTCCTAGCTCTTCAAAATTTAATTAGTGGGCAGCATTAAAATGGAATGGGTTTAATTTAGTTGACAATAGCTGACTCTACATCAGTGTTTTTATATTTTAGTCTGTCATAGATCTAAAAGGTACTAATTGAACTGACATGGAATTGGTCTTGCAGTTTTTCTCCTCTTTGGTCAATATATTGTATGAAATGTGCATACCACATTGGTAAACAGAATTCCATCAGGCTGATTCAGCAACTTCAACCAAAAAAAAATGTTCTTGGGATTACCTGTAGACTGTATCAAAAGAAAGTCACACAACCCACAACTCAGCATCCAAACCTTCTTCAACCAATCCACCCTCACCCAAGACTAGGCACGCACGCCCCCAACTACCTCAATCCAAACTACAACTGGCTTTAAATGCAAGCTACTCAATGCAAGAAGCCTTGTAAATAAAATACCTGAATTTCTCCTCTTACTAAATATGGCTAAATTTGACATCATATTTGTCTGTGAAACATGGCTCTACGCCTCTCTCCCTGACTCCATTACCTCAGTAAGAGACAATCATGTTTACTGATCCGATCATGAAATCTGTAGAGGAGGTGGTGTTGCTATCTTCTATAAAAAGTCCTTACATCTAAAAAACATCCAAGTTACTCAAGAGCTTGCTCTTCCTGAGACTATTATCTGTGAACTGACCTTAAATATCACATTTTGGTTCTTACTATGTTACAGAGCCCCTGATTATGACATCGAACATGTAAACAAGCTAAATACACTACTAACATGGGCAGCATCCTGCCCACACGCTTTTATCTTTCTTGGTGACTTCAATCTACCTCATATTAACTGGACCCTAAATGAATGTACAACTGAACCCATACATGCAACCTTCTACAATGCTGTAACAAATCTGGGACTGGAACAACTAGTAACCAACAATACTAGGCTTAACAACTGCCTCGATCTCATCTTCTCATCGTTATAATCAATGATCTCTCTTTCCTTGATTGGCAATTTCTATTCACTGGATGCAATACTGTTGAAGACCATTACAACATATACTTACTAAAAATCAAAAGAGCCATCAAACTATATGTACCAATAACTACTCCCAAAACCAGGAAAAACAGATTACCCATAACAATAAGGAAGCTTCAATCTAAAACAGAGATCACTTTGGAGAAAAAACAAATCTGGTCACGTTGCCAACTTCAAAAGCCAATAAAAAAATCTATGCCACTAGATAAAAACTGAATGCACTAATTATCACATTAAACAAGAGGAAAACCTTCTATGGACAAATTCCACCAATGCTTTCTACAATTTTGTAAACAACAATCTAAAAGACTCAAGGTCCATCCCACCCCTGAAAGGACCTAATGGCAAAGACTGCAATGACGACACCATCAAAGCAAACCTCTTTAACACATTCTTTGGCTCAGTATTTGTAAACAGCAATGGATCAAGTCCAGTACTTCCTAGTCAAACCACAGACAACTACAATGATCTAATACATATCAATTTTACAGAAGACATTGTTGAAAAAGCACTGCACAATCTAAAACCATCCCTATCTATTGGTCCGGACGGAATATGTGCCTACTTCTTAAAAAAGCTATCCACTGCCATAGCCGAACCTCTAAGCATAATCTTTGAAAAATCTTTCAGGACCAGCTCCTTGCAAAAACTATGGTCACAAGCCACGGTCATCCCCATCTTCAAAAAGGGAGACCTCAGCCTAGTTGAAAATTACAGACCCATTTCATTATGCTGCGTCACTTGTAAAGTCATGGAATCAATTATTAACTAATCCATCATCCTCCACTTAGAGACAAACAACCTACTCTCTAATAAACAATTTGGTTTCAGAAAAAAATCTGAAAATCCTGTAATCTGCGACTCTTACACTGCAAAAACATATGGACTACACAACTCGACCAGGGCAACGCAATAGACGCAATCTACATAGACTTCTGTAAAGCCTTTGATTCAGTGATACACGACAAACTACTATTAAAACTAAAATCTTGGTTTTCCGGTTTGTCGGCCATGAGCGGTAGGGATTGCGAAGCTGCTGCGCGATCCCTGCCGGCTGCCGTTTTGGGGCTCCGACCGGACGGGTGCGGAGCAAGGCTGCCCTGCAGGGTAGCTGAAGGTAAGGGGATCCGGAGGAAGGGTTTGGGGTGTTGCAGACCCCTCCTGGCGGCAGAACCCCCCTTTACCAGGACGGTGCAGCGGCGGTCCGCAATGGCCGCCACAAAGAAGTCGACAGCCGGGCAAGTATGCGCAGGAGGAAGAAGAGAAAGTTATTGAAAGTGAAAGTTCTTCTTGGTCGACCCAGGGCTTTGAGATTTATCTAATTTAATTCCTGGAAAAGATGGTTTTTGATGATTTTTTCCACAAGA
This sequence comes from Notechis scutatus, assembly GCF_049901735.1. Classification (NCBI taxonomy): domain Eukaryota; kingdom Metazoa; phylum Chordata; class Lepidosauria; order Squamata; family Elapidae; genus Notechis; species Notechis scutatus. The sequence continues at coordinate 89,231,693 of NC_142013.1, forward strand.
GAAAAAAAAGCGGCTATTTTGAGGTGCTGAAAGGAAAGTTTACTCTCCCTCCCGACGGAATTAAGCTGGAAGGGAGAGGATAAAGAAAATATATAAATTTGGATCTTGTTGGAGGAGATGCCTTGAAGATTTGAGGACAGAAATATAATTTTAATAAGGCTTTAAAATATAGATTTGGACTCTTTTTTTTTTATTTGTTTGATACCACCCTGGAAGAGGAAGGGGAATTTTGGCTTGCTTGGATTTATTGAGGATTGTGGATTTTGGGATTGTTTTACCTTTTTCTCGGAATATTTGGTTGGTGTAAGAAGAAAGAGGAATAAAGAAAAGAAAAGATTTATTTATAACGGCTTTCCTTTTTGAAGACCTGAGGGATGAATATGAGCAAACAAAAGCAGCCTGCAAAGATGGCATGGAAAAAGCTTTTCTATTTCTAGAAATGGCGCTGGTCAGTACCAACAGACAATGGAACAGATGGAAACGGAAGAAGAACAACAAGGAAGAGACGAAGACGCCATCTTCATTGAATCCCAAAACTTATCTAAGGAAGAAGGAAGGAAGAGAGCAAGGAAAATGAAGGACTTAAGATCTAAAAAAACATTTGAGAAAGAGAAAAATATGATGCAAAGTAAATATAATGATAGCAAACAAGAGAAAAAGGGAACACAACAGAGAAGGGATCCCAGCAAGGCAGAGGTTAGAAGAAGAAGGGGGTAGGAAGATTTGGTGGGGGAAGAAAGAAAGGGGAAAGGCGGAGAAAAGCCTCAAAGCTTTAAAATTGGATGGGAGAAGAGGGATCTTTTTAGAGACAAAGGATGAAATATAAACTTCTGTAAGAAAGATTCTGCTAAGGTACAGAAGATGGTATTGTAACATTTATATTTGAAATAGTAAATTAGAATGGTTTAAGATTTAATAAGAAATTAAAATGTTGAAGTTTTTAATAATGATTGATTTTTAAAATGTAATAAAATATTGAAGGAAAGGAGGATACAATGTATTTAAACATTTTTGGTGGATAGAATGTACCAAGCAGAACCAAATTGGGTATTTGTTATGTTGAATGTTAATTTTACTAATTTAGGGGAGGATAGAAAGGCATCATACTCTGATTAGTGATTTCAGGAGAAATTCTTTTTATTATAAGAAAAGATAGAGGGATAATGAATGGGCAAAAGATACAAATTTAATGATTTAATTAAGATGGATTAAATAAGATAGAATTGTGAAGAGTGATATGCGCTGCCCATGCAAAGAGAGGTAACTGGGGCCAAGGTACTTTACTAAAAGATTTTTATGTTTGTTTGTGTTTGTTTGTGTTTTATGAGAATATTGGGGAAATTATTGTAGAAAGACAGGGAAAGATGTAATATGTAATGATTTGTTTGTTGTTGAAACTTTTAATAAAACTTGTTTTAAAAAAAAATAAAAAAATAAAATAAAATCTTATGGTATCTCTGGACACCTACATAACTGGATAGAAGCATTCCTGTCAAACAGACAACAAACGGTCAAAATTGGGAGCGTCCTATTAAATTCTGTACCTGTCAACAGTGGAGTCCCCCAAGGCAGTGTTTTAGGACCAACTCTCTTCATACTCTACATAAATGACTTCTGTGATCATATTAAGAGCAACTGCATTCTCTTTGCTGATGATGTAAACCTATTCAACACCACAGACAATACTACTACCCTCCAAAAAGACCTTGACTATGTGTCAGAATGGTCAAAGAAATGGCAACTTCAAATCTCAACAAATAAATGCTGTGTCTTACATATTGGCAGAAAAAATCAGGAAATAAAATACAAGCTAAATAGTCAAGACCTTTAACCCAAAACTTTAACCTTAGACTGTCTACTATTGACCTCACCCCTAGGGGGTGTGCATAAGTGCACCAATCGTGCCTACCGTCCCTGTCCTATTGTTTTTTACTTCTCTTATAAGTATCTATCTCATTATTCAAAACTATATTTATTCTTGTATCTGTGTCTTGTGAACGATTGAAAAATCAAATAAATACAAAAATACAAATACAGTTTTGCCTACTGTACTCATTTGGAGTGCACGTTGCATACATTTCTTATGCTGAGTACTAACCAAGCATTAGTTTGTTATGCTTCAGAGACAAACAGAAGCACATCAATTTTTAACATGAAAAATGACAATGTGGAAACAGTTACACCATGTTCCCTGCTTGTTCACCTGAAAAAGGCCTTGTTCACCTGAAAAAGGTTTTTAAATGAAAGGGAGGGGAAACTTTAAGCAGGGAATTCAGTGATGCATTTAGCAATCAGATGGAGATGCACTGAATCTAAGCAAGCAGTGAAATAGTATATTTGGATCTCAGTCTTTTCGGATTGATATGTTGTCATTTCTTGTCACCTCTCTGGTTTGCAAGAGATGGTTAGTGACAATTTTAGAAGGACTGTAATAAGTTTTACAAAGAGCCTAAAGGCCTGTCTACATCAGCTTCCTATGCCTCAGTGATCAACCAGAGGGTCAATGCAAGAATATAAGTATAGTGATACCACTATAGCTTTCTATATTGCTATGTAAAACTACCTGAGAATTACAATCAATCTTGATTGATGATGTCAAAAGTAGGTTGTAATTTCTAGCTGACCTTAGTTATTCTTGAAAGAAATAAAAGAGTTGGATCTGATTAGTATTTGGATGATTAAGAAATCCTAGGGATGTCGGTTGGAGTTTCTAGAAGAAAGCGATAATAAACCACTTCAGCACTATTGCCAAAAAAGCCGACACTCATTCATGCACATATTGTAGATCCAGGTATATCTGGGAAACACCAGGTGTTAAGCTTAACCAAAGTGAAGCTTTGTCCCAAAGGTACTTTTTCAAGATGCAACTGGACTTTCTGGTTTTTCTTTGAGAAAATTTCACTTCTCATCCAAGAAGCTTCTTCACCTCTGACTGGGATGGTGGGGAATGGAAGGATTTATTCTCCTTGCAGACAGACAGACAGACAGCTGGTCATTTGCATTCTTTTAGCAAGTTGTTGAGGCCACTTTGAGGTTTATCTGTGTTATCAGGGTCACCTTGGTAGTGCAAATGGGTGTGGAGCAGGGGTAGGATGCTGCCGGTTCAGCCGGTCTGCTGGTTCTATAGAACTGGTAGTTCTGAAGAACAGCAGACACCAAACTGGTTCACTGAGATGACCTTTTGGTTGTCTGCTTGGCCCACCCACCTGCCTGGGCTCTTGGCTGTCCTTTATTTCCTGCTTTGTCAACTTCAGCTGCTTTGCGCGGCACAGCTGAGGTTGAAAAAACAGGAAAGAAGAGGATTTTCAAATGCTGTGCACCTGCACGCAGCACTTGTCAGCTGCCTGGGTGGCACAGCTGAGGCTTTTTTGCAAATGCTTCACACACACGTGCGGCGCACTTCAGGTGTGTGTGCACGAGAAGCGTGTGCACGCAAAACACACTCTCACCAAACCGGTAGTAACACCGGTTGAATCCCACCCCTGGTGCGGAGCCTTTTTGGAACTGTTGAAGGGTCTGTGACAGCTCCAAGAAGGCTGCACATCCATTTGCACTACTTAGGTGACCCTGATGACACAGGTAAACCTCCAGGTGGCATCAATAACTTGCTAAAAGAATGCTGTCTGCAAGGAGTATAAATCCTTCCATTCCTTAAAATGTTCAATTTGAACATGGTTGTACTTAGATACACGTATCCAATGAAATAAAAAGGATTTCAAATACATTTAGTCTGCTATAAATATATTTGGCCTGGATCCAAGTCTGTGTCAAAAAGTCAATGAGCCGCATCTACAGTTAATAAATTTAAAATAAACATTATTCATAAAGCTGAGACAACCAATCTAAACAGTACTGTAAAAAAGATGCATATTTATAAAACACTGACTTAAAAACCAAGTTAAAGGGATCAATTTTAAATAGCACACATAGACAAAGCCAATCATGCATCCCTTAATAATATTGTTTAGGATTGGAGTTTTATTTTGATGTTGATATTTTCCGGTTTTAATTCCAGCTGTCAGAATGCACTTTAAAATGACTTGCTTCTACATCTAACTTTTATCATGGTGCAAAAAGCATAAGCCCAAAGGTTATTTTAATGTAACTCAGAGATACTGACTTTTTGAAAACTCATTAATGCATGTCCACACACACTTTTGTCATGTACTAATGTTGGTGTACTATGCAGCCCAATTGTATGCATGGGTCTTTGTACTTAAATTAATCTGATAAGAGTTGATATTCCAACTAAGAGCTAATATCATGGCATACTCTTTACTGCATTGTGACCCACATAAACAATTAAAGAACTGGAAATGTTTATCTTAACTGTGAGCCATTAAGTTATTGCTTCCTTAGTCTTTCTGTATTTTAATTCCATCCTAAAAGATAACAATACACTATCACAATAGTATTGTGACAATGAATTGTTTTTTCCAAATAAATGAGTATCAAATATGCCCCCGGCCATGACAGATGTTGGTTCTGAGTTTTAACTGGGTCATTTGATTTCTATTTGACTTGAGCTAAAATTATGGGCAAACCTAGCCTCGCAAAGTTAAGGAGCACATTCCAAGAAGAGAGCCACAAGCTAATCAACTTTGGCAGACTAACAATGGCTGTGATGCCTTGTGCTAATTTCACTTGGCAAATGGACTCTGGAAATCTGAATAAGAAAAAAATTCCCCATTTTTTAATATATTTAGCTGTGAAAATGCACAGTATTTGCAGCAATAGTACTTGATGGCCTTTGAAGGTCAATTTTTTAAGGAGGAAAAAAACCCTGCCACATTAGATTATTGTTACAAATATAAGTTGTTGGTAAAGAATAGTCTTCTCTGAGATAAGCTGAATTCAAAAAAACTTTCTCAACATATCTCCCAGCCTTTTTACTTGGTAACAATATAGAAGTGGCCAGTGGTGAGTTTCCAAATTCTATGACAGCGCGCTTCATGTGCATGCGCAGGGCTCAAAGACCGCCGTCTGTGTCAACGCTGGTGAGTTGATATGTTTTTTAGTTCAGCTGAGGCTCAGCTGATGAGTTGATATGTTTTTTAGTTCAGCTGAGGCGTGGAAATCTGCTCTGTTGTGCGAATCAGCTGAGCTAAAAAAAACAAGGGAATATAGGAGAGGTAACAGTGAGGGCAAGTGGGCAGGGCCAGCCAGAGGTGGTATTGCCGGTTCTCTGAACTACTCAAAATTTTCACTACCGGTACACCAGAATAAGTCTGAACCAGCTGAATACCACCTCTGGAAGTGGCCTGTCATTCATTACTTCCCAAGATTTTTTCCCCAAAATTTACAGTCTATTGGTCTCCCATACATAGACTAACCAGGTCCAATCTTGTAGGAAGCTCATGCTTAATGTGGCTGAAAGGAAAAGCTAAACAATGTTGGTTAATAATGGGTAGAAAGTCATCAGGATTGTATCCTAGAAAGTTGAAAAAATCCTAGAGAATATTACCTGTAAAACTCCTGGGAGGATATGGGAAATCAAACAAATACACAAATTTCTCTATGAAGTCACCAGAGAGCCAGCCTAAGTGGAAGGAGACTTTACAATTTACAGGATGCTCATCCAGCATTTTCATTTTATTATCTATTCCAAGGAAGACTAGATGAGGCTCTCCTGTATCCAAATCCACATAAACCAACATTTATCATAGTCCACTGTTATCTTTACAGGTTCTCACTCAGTATAGTATACTTAGCAGCATTCTGCTTTTACTTATTTGGAAGGTTAGACTGCAAAGATCAGAGGTTAGTGAAGATTTCAGTTTGATCTCTTTTCAGACTAAACTCTTTGCTTCTTTGAATTAAGCTGTTGGGCCAGACCATTTTTCTCAATTACCTATCTTAACTAGCTGTGGAAAAAGGAGGCAGAAGGTTTTTGGATTTGGGGGAGAGCACAATCCTGATTAAAAAGAGACGTATATTTTTTTTACATTCTTTTTATGCTATCTTTTAGGGATTATTATTAGGTTTTCCTTAACAAAGCTTCTTTACAGATATCATTTAATTGTCCAGCTGCATTGCTTTCATTTTAGGAAGAACCAGCTACTTATTTTTATGACACTGTCTATCTTATGACTTTCAATTTTGTGTGAAGTAGAAAGGCATCAAATAGTGCTCCAGTTGAAAACGTCATTGGCTTTCTCCCTACAACATGTAAACAACTTTTTTGGTAAATAACTAATTTAATCAGGTAGGGATCTTTAGTATATTTTTACAGATTTTGTGTACAACCAGAATACACATACTCTTGAATGGTACATTTCCCTAAATAGTGTGGACAATTCTGGCTGCTGAGCTATGTTTACAACTAATTGTATTAGTTGTTCAGCTGCTGAGAGAATGTTGAGTTATACTTCTTTCCAGCTCCACAACAAAGAAAGTTGTCCTCAGTTACTAACATCATTTCTGTCATAAAATAAGTCCAATTTTATATTTGCAGTTACTATAGAAAAGTCATTGTTAGCTTATCTTTTCTTTTCTCCCATTTTTTTGTTACCAGCTGCCATTTTTTTCTTCTCCTATCAATGTACATGTATGGTTCATAAACATTACTATTTCTGCCTATCAGTATTTTCAGAATCTGTGTTTTTTTAAAGAAAAAGAAAGAAAACACATGTGGGAGAAAAAGGAAAGGAGACTGAAGGAGGAGCAGCTGTCCCTCCCTTTTCCCCTCCCTTTTTCCTAACTAGCAATATAATATTCCATAAAAATAATGTGCTCAATTTGCGTGCCAAAAATGCCTTTATGGACTTGAATCACATTAATTCTTCTAAATCATTCTAAGGGGATTAAGGATGTGCAAATTGCTTCTACTGTAAGAGGCAAGTTGAGCATCTGCAGCTCAAATCAATCTTTCAACTCAAAAATTCTTAAGATCAGAAAAGCTTTTGTCAAAACATAAAGAACTCTCTTGACTATTGTCATCCTGAAGGCAGCTTCTTTTGCTGGCTTTCTGGAGCTTCCTTCAGTATGCTTGTTATTGTTTTTAATAATACCCTGCCTTCTATTCATATTAATCATATCTCATCAGCCACCTGCCATTTATCATTTATTAGTTTCCATAAATGAATATAATAATTACCCTGCTTTCAAGCAAATGGGATCAAATGCAAGCATTGGAACCCAGCAGGTTCTTAGGAGATCTGAAATGTAATGGGACTTCAGTTCACAAAGCTGTGTGTTGGATCATGGCCAAGAAGTAAGAAATACTTAGTGGCATCTCGTTCTTCAAAGAGAGGCCTCCAAAACTTGTTCATTTCCAGCACCTGCCTTTCAATGCTCAGCTATGAAGCTCTCTGTCAATTGTGCCAAGTTCAAGGGTTTCTTATGGTACTAGTGTTTAAGCCATGATTGATACTCCTTGCATTAATACATAGATCTGGAACCAAGTAGCTTTCATTTCTATATTTTTATACTGAATTTTATAACATAAAGCCATTCTCAAGGCTTTTCCATGTAACAACTGGCTTCACCTTTGAAGCAAGGTAAACCTGCATCAGCATTGCAATACTTCCAGTGCTCCAAATTTCTCATCACTCTTTTCAGGTGAACAAGGAAGGATTGAAAAAGGTATACTAGAGGGACTTTGCCTCATTGCATTTGTTTGTAGTATGATTTCATTTCATTAATGGCAGCTGAAGAATTTTTATTCTAGATTTTTTTTTTAAAATAGCAATGGTTTTCAAATGTTTATAAAAACATACCTAAAGCATACTAAATGCAAAACAAGGAGGAAGAATGGAGAGCAAGCTTTCAAGGGAGTCTATGTCTTAAGTTTTCTTATTATAAGAAAAGTGAGGTTGGCTCATCTCTAAAATCCCATTGACTTCATAGTTTTCTGAACACAAGAACAGCAGCTGACAATGCAAGAATGAAATTTTGCTCCCTCTACCACCAAAAAGGACATTTTGCTGTACTATTGTAAAATTGTAATTGTGTTAATTGTAAACATGACTTGTTTAGGTCTATGAGACCTCAGTTTCACATATTCTTATGATCACTAGAAGGTGCACTATTTTATGTACGGTAACTCTCTGCTACCTAATTGTTATTTGGATTTTTCTGCCAGATTTTGTAGTCTTAAGACTGAGTGGACCATCTCATACATTTACAATTTGTTAAAACTGTCTTCAGATAAATGTTTGATCTAGATATCTAATAATAGCAGTTGTTTTGAGGCAGATCCCCTTTATTGCTTTGCCTTCTGTTTTTGTAATAAGGAAATCTCCTTACTGTTTTTCAGAACAAATTTGAGATCTACTGTTCTTATTGCTACTATAATTATGCCAGTTAACTGCAGAACCACACATATAAGCTCAATGATGATACATCATGTATTACACTTAAACATAAAAATACTTCCAAATTGGTAGCTAACCTTTTTAACTTAGTTGTCACCCCTGAAATACTCAAACATGCTCTCTCCAGATCTTTTAACAAGATCTGCTGTTATATCATTAACCACCAGAAATAATCATAAAGGGTCATTTTCTTTTGACATCCAATAAGAAAAACTTCATTGTTTATAAATAGAATGGTTTCACTAATAGTGTTAGAGGAATACAATATAGATATAAACAATTGTTCACCCAGGTAGAAAAATAATCAACACTAAGCTGTTGAACTCTTCAGGACTCCCTTCAACCAGACTTGATCTATTTCAGGTGTCCCTGCTTTTGTGAGGTGACAAGAGGAAACTGGGAAATTTGGTGGACACCAATTATTTTAGAATTGCTTGTCTCTAAAAATTAATCTCCTTCATGATCATCTTATGAAAATTGTGATTCTTTTTCAGAAACCTTTCAGACATTTAGTGTTTTTTAACATTTAAATTAATTTTTACTAACTTAAAAATTAAACAAAAGACACAGAAAACAGTTGAAAACAATAGACAATGAAAGGAGGGGGGAAGATACCCAAGGCAACTTCCACTCTTCTTTAAAACAGTTTGATGTCATTTCCCGCTCCTTCAAAATTATGTAAATGTAATTTCCTTATGCAGCCCATTTTAATCTGTAAAGCTAGAAATTACCAGTTCATGTTTATGAATTTTCAGCAAAAAGTTAAAGGACATACAGTCTATAAAAAAAATAGGTATTCCCTCTAACCCAGGTATCAAACTGGTGGCCTATGGGCTGGATGTGTCACATGCAGCCCACGCCCACCCCAACTCTGCAAATGCCAAAGTTATGTCACATGATATCACATGATCAAGTTTGACACCCGTGCTCTAACCAAACAAGTCAATTTATCCATTTCTTCAAGTTCTACTACTTTCACAGTTAAACCCCTCTGTGAGAAACCTGTGAGTAACCTCTCAGATATTTGGTAATCATTGTCATTTCAGTTTTTTGTATCATTTTTGTTTTGGATTTTTCCATACGCTATTTCACTAAAATTTGGGACTGTTTTAAATTTTTGATTGGATGTTAGCTGCAGGAACCCAATTAATTAGGCAGTTCAATAAATAAATTCAATGAGATGAATGTCCTTATGTACAATAGAGAGGACTTGCTGAGAAATTCCATTATATCAACATCTTCAAAAGAATAACATTCACAAGAGAAGGAAGCAGCAACATTCTACCCTTCCTGGATGTCCTCATTGGCAGAGGCAAATTAAAAACACAAGTCTATCATAAAACCACCCACACTAACCAAATGCTCCATTACCAAAGTAACAACCTAGCACAAACACATCGCAATAATCCTGAACATCAGGAAAAGGAAACATTGATACAATATGCTATTTAGATGAGCACAAACACATCGCAATAATCCTGAACATCAGGAAAAGGAAACATTGATACAATATCTTCCAACAAAAGATCCAGTAGTCCCAGAAGAAAACATAGTATAAGGACTGTAACAGCCACTAAGTAGGGCAGACAGGCAGAAGATCAGCAGAGTGCATCCATTAACATCAACTAACAGTCAGAAGACATGATAAAAATTCAATCACACAACACATAGACTTCACCATAGTTTTAATCTGGAAATTTTGAGCATCCTAGATCAAGATAAGTCCAAAATGCTAGAGAATTCCTGGAAGCCCGGCACTCAGACAAATCAGCTATCAACAGGAACATAGCGATAAATAACATCTACATATCTTTCAAAAGAGACAATCAAGATGATAAAATGCCACAATACACCCTTGCCAGCAATTGACACTCAGATAAGCAAATATTAACACCAAGTTTAATACTAGAACCTAATATAATAGAGTTGGAAAGGACCTAGTCTAACCGCTGCTTGAATAGGAGACCCTGCCTATACCATTTCCAATAAAATGGTTGTCCAGTCTCTTTTTTCGAAAGCCTCCAATGACAGACCACTGTAGTGATGGAGAACTAGACTAGGAAGGAAGAAATAGTCCCCCAATCAAGGAATTCAGAGATTAACACTGACAGGGCACTTGCATATAAACAGAGAGCAAACCCTTCTAGCACAGATGATGGTTGGGATAAGTTGGGAAATGAAATGTCTGCAAGAAAACAACTAAGCTCAGAGAGCTCCACAGTTCAACCTGATTTACAAGTATTTTCTTCTATTGGTAACCATCATCCCTCACTTACTCACAGAGACTGATTCCTTCAAGGCATGGTGCATTCAGAGGCACAGTATATGATTAAACAAATTTGATTCTACCTAAATTTCCCCAAACGTCCAAGAAGTCAAATAAGCATGAAGCAGTTTTCTCACTCTCTACCACATGGCTGTTTGATCTTTCCTTTTGAGTCGGACCTCCTTCATCCTGGCCTATTTGCTTCAATCTGCTTCTCCTCTGGGCTCTTCAAGTTTTGATCTTCCCCCAGTTGATTCACTGGGTGATTTCCTAAGTACGAAAACCTGCCAATTGCCCTCTCTTTCCACTGCCAAAACTCAGCCAGCTTATACTATTCATTCTTTTGCAGTCTCAAGCTACTTCTTTTCCCTGATAGCTAAAGAATGATGCAGGATGAATACCTTCATGTTTTCTCTTTTTTCACCTCTTGCTTACTTCTTAAATAAGAGTCAAGGAATCCTCCTAGCTTTTGTTGTAACTGTGCTTTTGTTTTTAATCTCTTCAAGCTGACCCCTTCTTTCCCTCCCTTCTTTCATAACCTTTTTAGGAAGTACTTTTATTCTGCTTTCTTTTTCCCAGGTATCTTCCCTTTCTTAACACTCTGAACTCCCAAGTTTCACTTTTTACCTTAGTTCCTTGAGGAAAGGATCCCTCCCTCCCTGGCAGGAGGTCCTTAATTCTATTGTCCTTCACTGGCTCCAAATTGTCTAATCTTTTTGTTTGTAGCAACAGCTCATCTCTGTTAATCTCCACTTAATCTCTACCTTTTACTTGCTGTTTATGGAAATTCTCTCTTCCCCATCCCAAATGCAATAAGAATGAAATAAGCAATACATATATTAAGGGACTACTGGATTCCTATTTGTGTCTGACATATGCTTTTTAATCAGAGATGGTATTCAGGTTCTGACCAGTTCTGAAGAACCGGTAGCGGAAATTTTGAGTACTTCGGAGAACTGACAAATACCACGTCTGACCGGAGATTTTACAGTATCCTTCCCCTGCCACTCCCATCAAGCCATGCCCACAGAACCGGTAGTAAAAATATTTTTGAATCCCACCACTGTTTTTAATGCAATATATGAAGAGGACGAAATAGTCTTTGTGACAAAGAGAATCTTTCTGATGCAGAGTAGAACATTTTCTAATATATCAAGTTAAATAAATACCAATAAACATATTTGGAGTACAACATACTTAGATTCAAAACAGCCTTACTTAACATTTAGTTGATGTTTTTTTCTTAGTATTGTATAGTTTTGACTTATTTAGACTTAATTCTGAAGGGGGGGAAACCATTATCCTACTAGCATAACACAGAGCATTCTGACTACAGTAATATATTTTACAATTGCTTACCACTTCAGACAGTTTTTTTTTTTACATAACTCACTTATGAGGGATTGCCCTGCTATTTGGTAGCCATAACTGGGACCAGCAGTGGCAGCTCTCCGTAAGTTTTCCCCAGTCTCCACCCACTGCCTGATGAGGGGAGACAAAGAGACATGTGTTATCTCTAAGGAGTGCTGAGAGTTGAGATTTACTTACCTTAAAGACACTGAGGTTGAAATCATTGTGCTACATATTTCATTCTGCTTCCTCTCCAAATAACTATCTTCTATACTGATATAAAATTAAATGGCCACTCAGGTCTGTCTTGTGCTGCTTGTTGGGCCCATCATCCATTTTTTACTCCAGTAACCTAAGAGAAGAAGGTTTCGCTCACAGCTTCCAAATAACATTTGGGCATCTGAAAAAAATGGTGAAGCAAAAGCACTGAGTCTATTAAAAATAAATCACAATGAAAAAGGCAGGCTGGAAATAACTGTGTGTTTGTATATGTATGTCTTTGTAGGTGTGGGTGTGTGTATACATGCATAGTGTATACATGTATATATACATGCATACTGTTTTTGCAAGATTTTAAATGAGCAAACTTTCACTTACAAGGCCCTTAGAAAAGGCTATTATTAAGAGACATATGCACTTCAAAGTTTAAGCTTTATCTCTGTGTTTATGTGTTTCTTTGTGTGTGTTTAAATCAGTGGTGGGATTCAATTTTTTTTACTACCAGTTCTATGGGCATGGCTTGGTGGGCATGGCAGGGGAAGGATATTGTAAAATCTCCAGTCAAAGGTGGTATTTGCTAGTTCTCCGAACTACTCAAAATTTCCAGTACAGGTTCTCCAGAACTGGTCAGAACCTGCTGAATACCACCTCTGGTTTAAAACCTTTGTCCATGGGTCAATCCAGGAAGAATCCACAGAGGAGGAAAAGCAATTACAATTTGCTTTTTTGAAAGAAGTAGGTAGATGGCCTAACAGCAGATACTGTAAGTTGTCTAATGGAAGGATGCCTAGGGTTTCAGTTTGAATATCTTGCAACTTGTTGTTAAAGTGTCTCAGTCTGGACAGATCTTTTGATTATTATTTTTTTTTAAAAAACTATCAAGATAGCTGCTCATGTTATATCAAGACACCATGTTGTGGTATCAAGACAACATGAGCAGCTCAAACATTAAGTGTAGACACTTCCCCAGTTTCACCTCATTTCTTCATGTGAAACAGAACCTTCAATTAACCTTGTACATTTGCCAGCATGTTACTACAACCTCTGGAGATCCAATAAGAAATGTGTCAGTGTGGGATATAGCTTTGCAGACCAGAGTCCACCTGTCTATTTGGCATTTAAAACACAACCACTTCTGAGCATGTTGAAATATAATAACTCAGCAGCTGCTTATTTCATTCAGGGCCAAATTTTTTACACCCTAATGTTTGGTTTAATTGGTCAACATGTTGCTCTCTTTATACCTGCACTGCAGTAAATGTCTAAGAAAAGCTGTCAGACTATCCTACTGGGCAGTTGCCTATGTAATATTATGAGTCTATTGTTTCTCAGCTCATCCTCTCCTCAGTTTCAATGCACACAATTCATTTGATAAGAATCCTGTTTAATGAAGTGGCTGATATTTTTAATGTAAGATGAATCTGAGTCAAAAATAATAGATTAGTTTCAACACCTCCTGGGATGAGAAATTAGCGTATTTCACCACAGCATTGTGCAATCTTTGCATTATAGTCAGGACCAATATTAGCTTCATTTTGAACTGCACTTACAGAAAATTAGGCATTAAGTCACATTAGTGTTAAAATTCCAGCATGGCAAAAATGAACTTTAAGTTAGAAATTGTAAAGCTTTGATCTCATTTTAGATTCCTTCATATATCCAGCCTAATGAGTAGTGTTATATATTACCATTAATAATGCTGTCTTGAATAACCATCCAGATACTGGGAGCAGAACAGCATATACATTTAAAATAGGTATTATTACTGTTGGTTGCACAGTCAGCCAGATGGTTAGACTGGATTTACCATTTTTGTCCATTTATCAAGTCCTTCCCAAGGATATTTTTGTTCGATAGTGTTAAAGGTATGTTTCAGAATGTAAGCTGTTCTAAGTAAAGCTGCCTTTTACAATTGATTGATGGTGATTCAAATGGTGTTTCAGATATTTTGGGACTGCACCCCAGGGACCTGTTACTATTGGTATTATCTTTTCTTTCTTTTGCCACATTTGTTATACTTCTATTTGCAGATCTTTGTATTTTGTTATTTTTCTTCTTTCTTTTCTATTCTGCTGTTCCAGGTACTACAATGGCTACTATCCTGACTTTTTTTTTCCTTATCAGCAATTATTTTTCTTTACCTATTCTGTGATCGCACTAGTATTTCTTGCCAATCCCCAATGCACCATTGTTTTTATTTTGTTTACTTTTGTTTGAAGTTAGTCTGTGTGATCTTGTAGCAGCTAAGTAATATACTGTCTTTCCTTTTCCACACTTGTTTGCTTCAACATGGGTGTGCTGATCTCATGGAAGACTAGCATTTGTTCTATATTTAAAAAAGGTCTACTTTGAATTGGTTTGTCAGAAAAATGAGCAAGGCTCATTTCAGTGTTCAGTGTCTCTTGATGCCCTAATCAAAAGAGTTTAAAAAGTCAGTGCTGGTTGTGAAAGGTCCATGACTTCAGCAGGTGGACAAATTCTATGCCCCTTTCCATGTCATCTCCAGTCTTACTATCAAAATATTGATTGTCCCTAAAGCACGACTTGCATCAAGAGAAGTGGCAAAACACCAGTTTTACAAGAGAACACCTAAAGATGATTTCAAGCTACCTCCAAAAGGTAGCAATTTCATGGAGGTATGTTTCTTAAAAGCTATTAGTAAATTATTTTGCAGTAAAAGGGAGGTGAGGATAAGCCCTAAGACTAGATCCAATCTAATATATCAGTGCAAAACCTAGTCTTCCGAATCCAAATGAATGATGCTCTCCCAACTAACACGTGAACTGTTAGATTTCTAAGTTCTATGTGTCTCACTAATTGAAGCACATGAAAATAGCAATATTTGCTGTTATTTTCAGAGCAGTTGGCGGCTTGATTAAAATGAATAAGAAAAATGAAGCAAGAATTACAAAGAAGATATTTTAGTTAAATCATTTAAGTGAGGTTGGCAGATTATGCTTTGAAGGATTCTTAGAAAAATATACTATTGCTCTCTGTCACACACCATTTAACTAGGTACTGGGTTCATTAACATTTTTTTTTTGTTCAATTTAATGTTCAAAAGATGTTCTATTGTAACCGTGCTAGCAATTAGGGTCTATAATTCTAGTGTGCCTATTTTCTTTAGTTAAGATTTTATTATTAAAAGGCCTGTCATGTGATGCATTTTACATAAGTCACATATTTGGAGACCATCTGTTGCAATATTATTCCCTACAGGGAATATTTATCAACATCCAACTTTTGTTCTATTTATTAGTAACAAAATAGAGTAGTGAATTTTAACGTCAATGACACATTTTATCCAAACCACTACCCAGTATGGGTCAGATTCTTTTTGGCAATAGTAATTATTCTTATGGCAAGTTGATTTCTTTATTTGTAGGGTCAATTATGCTACAGTGTTTTTATTTCTTTCTTTATCATATTTGTATGGCCATCTTCTTCAGCAATTCTGGGCAGCTCATAAACTCAATTATCTATTTTAAGAAGTGGATCTCAAAGGATTGTTTGGGGGTGGTGGTGGAGGGATAGGCATTTGTTTTTGTGTTGTTGTTTTTTTGTGGCAACTCTTCCCATCCCTGACAGTCATTTTACTTGGATTAATACACACCACACAAAGTACTAAATTTTAAGTTAATTTTTCCCCATCCTGGAATTAATTTGTATCATATATATTTTAATTCTGTCTCGTGTACACATAGAACTGACCCAAAATTATTGAACCTTTAATACATAGCATGGCATTGTTCTGCATGAAGCTGATTCAAGTTGGATGGTTAGATGAATGGTCTATCAAGAAGAGAAGAGAGGAAGCATCTTTTACCTCATTGCAGGATACAAAATTCACATCATGCTGCAAATTACACACAATTCATTTTCTAATTTCTAATTATTCTAATAAGTGAGTGCCACTGCTTAAGTGTGTGGTCCTTGGTAATATAGTTCTATACACCATATGGAATTATTGTTTCTGCAATGAAGTGAAGATGCAGGAGAGTGAGAAACTTTTTGGCATTAGAATTTCAACAGGTACTATTATAACTGTCTGGCATTATTCTACTAATTGCTATGATTATTATTCTTCATTTTATTCACTTGTATGGTAAGATTTAAATCTTTGGGTGTTCAGTAGAAGCCACAATAGTGGCTCTTGATATAATTAATCTTGATATAATTGTGCAAAAATGCAAAGTACGTAATTAATGTGACCACATTTGATGTGGACATAATTTGATCAAATGTTGACTTTGTTAATTGGCCAAGTATTTGTAGACTAACAAGTTACTTGGCCAATCCTTCTTTGACAATCATAAGTTGGCTTTGATAGGCCACTTCATTTTTATTCTAATAAAGTGAAAATACCTACATTATTCACAATTCACTTTAAATAATGTGTCTTCATTTAATAGTAAGATTTGTTCTATTTTGTTATCTAAATATAAATTCCATTAAAAGCTCTTCATATCTCATCAAATTGGAACTGTCTAAAATATGTTTGAAAATTAAAAACAAAAACACATATACAAACCAATCTCTAAAAAGATGTCAGTATAAAGAAGGAGAAGGAGAAATTTCTTAAGAATTACTGCAGAAAAGACAATGGGTGGCATGATACGAGAATCTCTTTGATTTATTTGCTGTTATTCCAAAATGTTACTGTAGTAAAATATATTCTCCCACACTCCCCATCATCCTCAGAAAAATACACCCCGAATTTCTTTTGAACATCCCTAACTTCAGCATTTAAAACTGCAACTATAATTTTTAGAAATAAATTTCAGTATCACCTTTCTTTATATATATAAAGGTGTCTTACTTGATCAATGTTCAAGCCTACATTTTACCTTTAAAAAGATGGAGAAAAAAGATTATTCCCACTTTCATAATAACTTATGAAATAAACCCAATCCCTAACTAGTACCAGCCCTTCTTAAAACCAATGGGAGCAACAGTTATTTACACAAGCTGAGAGAACTGTTTGGCTCAATGGCTTGGAATTATAATGATAGTTACATTCAGTGATGATTGAAGAATAGACTCTCTGATGTTTTATTAAACCCTGCTGAGGACTTGGTTTGATTACCTCCTTTTTCCTCCAAAGATGTCTTCACAAGAAAATTTTTCCCATGTTTCTAATTCCAAGTTTCCTTTCCTCTCACATATGTCTTGTCTATTGTAGGTTGTCTTCTTTGAAGAATAACAAAAGAGTGGCTCTGCTCAAGGTGTTGAAGTACTATTGATTATCTAATGTTCTATTTCAACATGATTTTTTCATAAGTTTTTTCCATTTCTTAAAAGTGTTTCATATGTGTACACATACACACAAATATAAATGTGTGCGTGTGTGTTTAGAAGGCATTAGAGCTTCTGGAATAATGAACAGATGTTCTTGTTCAATGATGTCTAGCTGAAAGGGGAGGTTGCTTTACTTTGTTTTACTCTGATTACTGGGCTATTTACAATTAATTTAAAACCCATGGGCATGTATGAGACATGAAATTGCTCCTCTCAGAGAACAATAGTTCTGAGTATTCTGTGGTATATTGCCCAATTAACTGAGACTAACAAAGACCTTAAGGTCACTCACATTGTTTCTTATCCTCCTTCAGATCATTAGGAAATACATCAGGAGGAGCCAGGCTTTCAACTGTGCAAGAGTAACTTGGATGATTCTTTCTCTCTCCTTTTCCCCATCCCTCTAGTCCAGCGTGAAAGCCTCTTCACTGAAGACTTTAAAGATTTCCAGGGCTGTTGATAGATAGAATATTTGTTTATTTGTTTGTTTGTTTGTTTGTTTGTTTTGTTTGCCAAACATGTATGAGAAAACAAGTATAAGTATGGACATGACATATAAACATATAAATATAAACAAGTATAGGTATATGCATAATCAATGAGTATGAATAAATGGATAAATGGGAACAGTAAAACAGGGACGATGGGCATGCTGGTGCGCTTATGCACATTCCCTTACAGACCTCTTAGGAATGGAGTGAGGTCCTAAGTAGACAGTTTAAGACAGTTTAATTTTCTAGTCTTTCCAGTCTAAAGCTGAAAAGGAGTGTCTGATCCAAGAATTTTAGCTGGCTTCCATGCTTATAGGTAGGCTAAACTCCCATTCCTAGTCCACTGTACCATACTGGCCCCTATTATAATTTTATTAAATATAATAATAAAATATAATCAAGATTGAATCTAAAGCAATAATTTAAAGGATCAAGCAAAGGATAGCCAGCTTGCAGAGAATGCAAACAATATGTTTAAGGGTCTCATCCTTAAGAGGAAATTCTGATTGATCAACTATGGAGATGAACATAATAGACAAAATCACTTTGCAACCGGTTGGAGTCCTTTTAAGTTTAGCTTTAGGTGAAATGCAAGAAGAAACAAATCAGTCAATGTATGTGTCAGTCAATAGTTGAATGTGAATTGAAAGGCATATACATATTGCATATGTATAGCAATTTTGCCCATAAGTAAGTGAGGCAAAAATAAGTCATTTTATGCACTGGGGTAGAAGGATTTCAGAAGCAAAATGGGTGACTTGGGCTTTTCAGATGCTTAAGATACCTATTATGCATACCACTTCAAATCTTTGTAGCCATTCCCAAAATGGATTAAGCCCTATTCCCCTGGAAGTACAGTCCTTAGCCTCCAAATAAAGCTTGGTATGTTTCTTGAAACAACAAAACACAATGTCTGTTTTTACATAAACATGCAATGGCATAATACATTATTTAGCCCTATTTTAACCTAAACTATCATATTGTGAAAATCCAGCCAAATTCTGGTAGATAAAATCGATAGGCCCAAGACAGTTCATCTTTTCCCTCCACATAAATTAAATAAAATGTGGGTTTTGAAAACCAGAAACACAAACCATAGCAAACTCCCTTCTTAAAAAAGCACCCACAGGGCAGAATAATAGCAAAAAAAGACAAAACTGTCGCACTTCAATGGTGGGCATATTTAATTTCATTTCCCCCCTTATACTTCTTCAAGACAGCTGCATGGATCTCCCCTCACATATTGGGACTTGCTTAATGTTGACAGTAAAACAGAAACATTTGCCTTTGGGCCACCGTGTCATCTGATACAAACCAAGATTTAAATCTACAAACCTCCAGATACACATGTGCAAAGCAAAACTATCTCCGCTTAGGTCACTGCTGTTTGAAGCAGGTCTTCCAAGCCTATGTTAACCATTCTGTTTTGGTGTCTATCCCCCTTACACAACTGACTTTATAATTGACAATAATTCTGTTCTGTTAGTTTTGAATCCTCTCCCATAATTGGAAAACTGTTTTCCAGGCCTCTGATACTAAATCATGGAAGACAAAGACATTAAATATTGTCAGTCAGTTGGAGCTGAGTAATCCTTACTGGCCAAGGCTAAATTGCCTAAAACCTTTGAACAGATGCTGATGATATTCCACTTATAACTATAATTTCATCTTAGAGATGAGAGCCGTATAATTACCTCGTGCAACTAAGAGAAGCTATATATTAATTCCCACTGTGAGATAGGCTCCTCAAAATCTTGAAAGCAATGGTTAAAATACATGGCTAAACAACCCTGAATGCCTTGTATATAATGAACACAGAAATTGTTGTATGTGAATGCTCTGGTATATCTCAAACTGACAGTATTGAGTTGCAATGGCTTGGCTGAGTAAGGCAGGTGGAAAACTAATATATTTCTGGGTATTATATTATTCTATTCTATTCTATTCTATTCTATTCTATTCTATTCTATTCTATTCTATTCTATTCTATTCTATTCTATTCTATTCTATTCTATTCTATTCTATTATTATACCCTAAACCCCAAAAACTTTAACCTTAGATTGTCTACTAATGACATCATGCCTTTCCTAAGAGGTCTGTAGGGGGCGTGCATAAGCGCACCAACGTGCCTACCATCCCTGTCCTATTGTTTCTTTTCTTTTCTTTTTTATTTTTCTTATATGTATCCATGTATTCATAACTATGTTTTTACTTATACCTATTATCTTATAAGCAATTGACACAAATAAATAAATAAATAAAAATTAACCTGGGGTATTTCTTCTTAAAAATTCTTGCTGTGACTTAGACCTATGGAATCCTATTGTCATTAACCTATTTTGTAAACATTTCTCAGTTTTAAACCTTTTAATTGTTGCCATTGAAATAAATCCCTTTAAGCACTTTGGTTCTGATGTATCAGATCTTACCCCTAAAGATTTATTTATTATAAAATAAACAAGACTAAGATTAGAAGACTTACTTAAGGAAATATGGGTTTGTATATCAACAGCAAGATAAAATGGCTTAAGTGTGTTAGAAAGTACTTATTAGAAAACTAAACCAATACCATTTTAGAAGGGAAGTTAGTGTTTCACCATTATAGAGAAGTGAAAAGGACAGATAGACAGATAAGAAAGGAATAAGAAGCCATTATGCTTCTGGCAACAGAGATAAGGTAAAGGTAAAGGTTCCCCTCGCACATATGTACTAGTTATTTCTGGCTCTAGGGGGCAGTGCTCATCTCCGTTACAAAGCCGAAGAGTCAGCGCTGCATAAAGACGTCTCTGCGGTCATGTGGCCGGCATGACTAAATGCCGAAGGTGCACGGAATGTTGTTACCTTCCCACCAAATTGGTCCCTATTTTTCTACTTGCATTTTTACATTCTTTCAAACTGCTAGGTTGGCAGAAGCTGGGATAAGTAACGGGAGCTCACTCCATTATGCGGTGCTGACCTTTCTGATTGACAAGCTTAGCATCTTAGCCACTGAGCCACCACGACAGAGATAAGACATAGCAATTAGAAAGTGATAAAGCATACTATACCTTATTTGAAAAGTTAAACATGGGAATTCTAAAATTAGGCATGAGCAAGTTATTTATTTATATTAGACTATACACAAGGGTGTTGCAATTTTCACACTTATGACCCTTGTAGCATCCCCATGGTCATGTGATTTACATTTGGATGCTTGACAACTGGTTCATATTTATGATGATTGCGGTATCCTAAGATCACGTGATCATCTTTTGCGAGCTTCAAGCAAACTCAATGAGAAAGCTAGGTTCACTTAACAACCACGTTACTAATTTAACCATTTAATAAATGTAGCAAGAAAAGTTGTAAAATGGGGCAAAAATCATTTAACAAATTTATCACTTAGCAACATAAATTCTGGGCTCAATTGTGGTCGTAAGCTGAGCTCTACCTGTATTCCATTGCCTTGTGTGCTGAATAGATTTTTGAAGTTGGAATTAGGATATCTGGTGAGCATTTCTGAGGAAGGAAGGAATCGTGGGGAAGATTCACTTATAAAATGAACTGAACTAAAATTAAAGGACTTAAATTATGTATGGAAATATGGACTTGTATTGCAATATAATATAAAGGATAAAATGACTTAAATGTCTAGTTCTTAGGTTAAAATGCTAAATTGCACTTTCTAGTAATCCTTCAACCATTTTTCCTTTTTTTTAGAACATTAAAGCCTTAGTGTTTTTTTTTATGTGGTGATAGATTTTTGGCAAATTCAGACCTAATGATATTTTGTTCAAGAAAACTATATTATTCCATAGGAGAAAGCTTTCTTATCAAGAAGGCAGATAGCTCAAACTTATACAGTACATTCAGAAAGTATTCACTGTTGTCAATTGTTATGCTGCAGTCTAATTCTACAGTTGTTGAAATTCAGTTTTTGCTCATTAATCTACACTCAGTATCCCATAATGACAAAGTCAAAACAGAAGTTTAAAAATGGTTGTAAATTTATTAAAATGAAAAACTGAAATTTCACATTGGCGTAAGTATTCTGACCCTTTGCAACAACACTTGAAATTTAGCTTGAGTGTCTTCCATTTCTCTTGATCAGGGGTGTCACTCGTATTGTCACGTTGTCACATGACACATTGTGACTTTTTTCCCCTTTGCAAAATGGGGGTGAGCATGGCCAGCACATGACACACCAACCCTGTAGGCCTGCTCTTGATCATTGCTGACACATTTTTATACCTTGATTGGAGTCAACCTGTGGTAAATCAGACTGATTGGACATGATCTGGAAAGGCACACACCTCTCTATAGAAGGCCTCACATCTGACAATGCACACTGTAGCAGAACAAACGCCAAGAGGTCAAAGGATCCTCCTGCAGAATTCAGAAACAGGATTATTGTAAGGGACAGATATGGGGAATGCTAAAATAAAATTTCTGCTGCACTGAAGGTTCCAAAGAGCACAATTCTCAAATAGAAGAAGTTTGGCACAACCAGGAGCTGGTCTCCTGATCAATTAGGGGAGAAAGGCCTTAGTTAAGAGAGGTGATCAAGAACCTGATGAGCTGATTAAGCTCTAGAGAGCTCAATGTGTGAAGATGGGACAGAGTTTCAAAAGGACAACCATCATTGCAGCCCCCCACCAATCTGGTTTTATGACAAAGTGGCTAGATGGAAGAATCTCATCAGTGCAAAACACATGGAAGCCTGTTTGGAATTTGCAAAAAAGCACTTGAAGGATTATTTGGTTTGGAGTAACCGAGATTGAATTGTTTTGCCTCAATTCTAAATGTCTGGAGGAAACCAGCACTGCTCATCACCTGCCCAATATCATCCCAACAGTGAAGCATGGTGGTGACAGCATCATGCTGTTGGATTGTTTTTCAGCAGCAGGGACTGGGAGACTGGTCAGGGTTGAGGGAAAGCTATATCTATGAAACCAATATTTTGAAATGAACCTATTCATTCACATTGGCCAACTTTCATGGCTCTACAGTTTTGAGTTATAGTACCATCATTTATAACATAGACTATTACAACATTCATTTTTTTCCTTTTAATAACACTCAAGATCTAACACTCACTCTTGCTAACTTATTACTACAACTTTCCCCCCTTTTAAGATTTTATATGCTGAGTCATCCCTTGGCCAGAGAGTTACCCTTAATTATGTTTAACACAGTCATCTAATGTTTATTAGTTCTACTTAAATATTTACTCTCTTACTCTCAGTATATTTTATGCGGTCATTTTATGATGCATGTTGTTTTTAACTGACTTGCATTGAGGGTAGTTTCTTTTATGGAAAGGTGGCAAATTAATGGATGTCACATTTTTAGAATACTATAGATAGATAAAACAAAGCAGGCATTTAAATTGTATTAAAACCTATTGGGTTGAAAGACTATATTAATTGATAACTCACTCCTCTATAAAAATAGAAGGTTAAATGTGGAATCCCTGGATACAGTCTGCAGACATTAAGGTTCACCTAACTGCCAAATACATCAATAAGATTTAAATATACTCAAGTAGTTGATCTGCATTTATTTAAATAGAATGTAGACAGCTGATTTTTTGGCATGCTTAAGGAACATTTTAAGACCATCTCTAGTAATATTAACTGTTCTTAGATGTATAGTACCCCTGGAATAATGTTGTTTTTAGGTGCTGGACTTATTTGTGTGTTTATTTATTAGAGATATTTAACTAATCCTGTAAATGTATGTATCAAAATCTGCAAAGACTCTAAACTTGGGTTGTGGCACTCCATCCACCATGTTATAGATTTCATACACACATACTCATACGCACAGAGAGATACACACATTGTTGATATCCTTGTTCATCACAGAATTGTAAGATTTATTTTTCTCAAAAGTATGACAGGTAAGTTTAAAAGTTATTTAATATATCATGTAATGTTATGTTTCCTATTTAATATTCCCTATGAATCCAAGCTATACACCAAAGCAATTCATTAACTAGGTTCTGTAGTTTCCTGATAGAGCTTCCCATTACAAACATTTGAGGCAAACTTTTTCCCCTTTCACAAGAAGAAATAAGACATTTACTTAAAGGCTAATGGTAATTTTAATGCAATGCCATTTTTTTCTCATACTGTTTAAAAGTTCTTATTAAATTTACTGAGCACTAGTAATGGATTCTTTTTTTTTCTCAAGAAAAGAGATTCTACTGGAGAAAAAGAAGTGCAGGTAGCTGAGGAGGCTAGCAATGGCATGATGTGTAACAAGAGGAAAAATATACAACACTCTCTTTCATTTTACAGTAAAAAAGTAAGTTCAAAAACATTTTGCTGAACCATTTAAGCACAAAGTCTTGTGCTCCAGACAAATGCTAAAATGCTCTAAGAATGGGGTAAAAAGCTCTTTTTTGCTGGGGGAGAAACTATGTTTCAGAAAAGTATGAATTTACTTAACTTTGTTATTAGAACAAGAGGTATGATTTATTTATTATATCTTCTCTCATCTCTCATGTTCCCCTCTTTGGCTCATAAATGACCAGAAGAGCTACAGGTAGCTCTTGTATTTTAATCTATATCCATCCTCTTTGAAAAAATACTTTTCTGTCTTATTCACAAAATATTATGGGATGAGTGCATGCATTGTCAATCAATGTTCTTTTCTCTGTGTAATACACTCTTATTTTCTCACTTCTTTTAAAGACAGAAAATCTATTAAGGAAAACATTTCTTTGGAAATGATAGTATTATTCATCAGACAGTACACTATGAATCTATTCTCCATTTGACTCAGAATTGTTGTGAAATTTGAGTGAATATAGTCACCATTCTTTGGCTGTAGGTTTTCTTTCATCTTCAGCCAGGACAGACCTCATGTGTAGATTTCAAGCAGTTATGATTACATCTAAACATCTGTCCATTCCCTTTGTACTACGTACAATCGATTATGTTACAAGCCTGTTTAAATGATAGTTTCCACTGGCAAGGTCTTTCTTTGCCTACTGCTGGAACAGTGACTATGAATCTGAAGAGGGTTCAAAGTCATTTTTATAGCTAGCTGTGCCACCCAGCCATCTGCTTCAGAGTACAGGGACAGACAAAGTCAAGACTTTGTGCTTAAATGGTTCAGCAAAACTTTTCAGTGCTAATGCTCTGATGCAAGGAGATATTTTCACATCTGTCAGTTAATTAAGCACAGTCTTTAGATAACAGGTGTGAGGGACCTGCAGACCTCCAGATTGGACTATGAAACTTATTTACATCAACTGACCTGACCAGTCCTCAGGAATCATGTAGACTCTCAACCAAACAACATCTGGAGATCCAAGAGTAGTCTATTTATGAAGCTTCAGAAAGAATTTCAGCACTGTGCACCATTAATCATTCAATACTAATTAAGTTTTGTGACTTACGTTTTAATAGTTTGTTTCATTTCCTGTCATTATACATGTGATAATCTCATATTTGTCACTATATTTGATATTTTATTTGATATTTGATATTGATATTTGTCACTAGACATTTGATAGTCTCATATTTGGGCATATTGTTGCTTTGCGGTAATAATAAGTGATAATATTTAAGTTATAAGTATTTAGTTAAGTCAGCTTTCCAACAGAACATGCAAAATAAAAACTATCATGAATTATGTGCTTTTTAAAAAATCATTAATGATGCTATTATTAATTAGTAATTGTGTAATCCATCTTGATTTTTTAAAGTAAAGTGGTATACAATTCTATACATGCATACAAATCTGATTTTCCCCCTCTATAGATTTGTTGTGCTTAATCAAAAGAAAAGCTAACATGGTGTTTTCTGTGAAGGAAACCGTGAACACATATTGAATCAAATATTTGATAAAAGCTAACCAAAAAATATAATGGTATCTTGTGCAAGTTTGTGAAAACTACTAACATTCAGTATAGAGCAGGGGTGTCAAACTCAATCTCATTGAGGGCCACATCAGGGCTGTGGTTGACCTCGGGGGACTGGGTGGACTTGGCTGACTGGGTGGGTTTGGCCAACCAGATGAGTGTGGCCAACTGGGTGGGCATAGCCAACTGGATGGGCATGGCCAACTTGATGCCACTCCCCAAACTGCTGGCATGTTTCCACTTCACATTGGGTAGATTGGACTGAAGCTATGCTGGCCTGATCTTTCCTCTTTGCACTGGGTAGACTGGGCTAAAGCTATGTTGGCCTGATCTTTCCTCTTCACATCAGATAGACCAGGCTGAACTTATGCTGACCTGATTTTTCTTCTTCACATTGGATGGCACCGCAGGCCAGATCTGGCTCGCGGGCCTTGAGTTTGATACCCTGGACAAACACCATGGAGATCATGCAACATACTTTTTTACAAAATTCAGAGATTGAGATTATTGGAAATAAATTCTACTATATAACAATGAATAAAGAGGCATTGTTTTAAAATAAATATTTTATATAAGTCACCATATAGATTAATATGATTTGGTATTTGCATTTCCTGTATACATGGCATACAGACCACTTATTCAGTGACTCACATTGTCTATTCTTTGGAATTCTAATTTCAAGTACTTGAAAGGTTTACTAAGTTAATGTACATATATGAATTCTTTTTACACAGATCTAGCCTTTGGACTTATCCATAGATCCCACTCAAATGTTTGTGAATTTTTAAATGTAATTGTCTGAATTCGCATTCATTCACCTTTGACTACTACAGATCAGTCATGTAGCACTCTGACATGGACTGTTTTCTTTTGTTACTAAACGCAAGAATCTTAATTACAATCATTTTTTAAAAAGTTTTCTGAAGGAATTATAATAAATACAGGACAGAGAATAGTCCTTCAGAAAACACACTCTGGATTTTGAACCCTAACTTTTCCTTTTGCCTTAAGATTGCACATCTTGAGAAGAAAATAGTCACTGTGACGAACTGATGGATACAGACATCATTCAAACCAGTTTCACCCGATTATGAAGTGTCAGTTTGAATAGAATTTCAAACAAAAACATCTAAGCAATTACCCAAGCAGGAAAGAATTATATTTTCTGAGAACAAAGAGAGCTTTGTCACCTCTTGACTTCATAGAAATAAATGTACTTGTGTTTGTATGCACACTCACACTCCCTCAATCATGGCTAGATTTTACCTCCTCAACAGGCCAGTCAAAATGAGAAAGGAAAAAAAGATGGAGCAAATGTTAAGAATGTGAGGTCAAGGGCACATTGAACATTATACTTCCTTTGAGTACAAGGCTACTGTGTCTGGTGGTTGCCTTTAAAAAAAAAAATAGTTGCAACATATGAACATTTAATATCAGATAGTACATACTTTGTATTTTGTACTACATTTCTTTATTCATTTAATTGAAAAAAAAAAAAGTAAGGCAGATTTATTTACCAAAATCTCACCTGGACATCATCTGCTAGAAAGCCATAATTTTAACAAAATCTAAGGAAAATTCAGGATGGTAATGTGAA
Source organism: Notechis scutatus (assembly GCF_049901735.1). Taxonomy (NCBI): domain Eukaryota; kingdom Metazoa; phylum Chordata; class Lepidosauria; order Squamata; family Elapidae; genus Notechis; species Notechis scutatus. Next base: position 89,259,085 of record NC_142013.1, read on the forward strand.
GAGAATATTTGTAGCCCAGTGTTAAAGTGACATCAATGCATGCATTGGTGATGGTACCTAGTTTGGAAATGAAAATGTCTGCAAGAAAGCGACCAAGCTCAGAGAGCAGCAAGAGCCCCATGTTATACTGAAACTGTGTGATGACCCGTAGTCTCTCAAAATAACCCAAAACCCAAAACATATATTACAGTCCGGTAAGGCCTTCAACCTAACTTCACTGTTTTATTAGGCACAGTTTAAAGTCACAAAAGTAAATAATGAGGCAAACAGAAAACCAAAACAAACCGCATTGATGAGAGTTCCGAAGCAAGCCAAGATAATTAATCATAAACTCCAGGAAAATAATTGAGGAGAGTCCATGGGAAGAACGCCAGCACAGATAAACCTCTTTCAAGGTGAACACTAAAATTGACTCCTGCAAATTCTAACTGCGCAGTTGCAAACTTATATACATAGCTCCCACCTGCAAGCCATGAGGAGGATCATGGTAATCTCCTCTTGAGTAGACCTCGCTTTTCTCTGATCCTCTCCTCCCTGCATGACTTAGGATGGATAGGGGATGGACCTGGATCTTCCTCTGATTGCTCAGTCAGCCTCTGCCCTTCCCCAGCCTCCTCCACCACCTCTGGAGCCACACTCCCACTCCCTGTTGGCTGTTTCTCTTCTTCTTCAGAGTCAGTCTCCACCAGGGACATGACAAACTGAGATGATATGTTCTAATATCCACAACCATAAATCTTGAATCTCCATAACCTAATTTACATGATTCTTGCTGAAATAAAATGGGGAACGAGTTTACCAACTTGGGCAAGAATATGATATGAGTTCAATAAATCTTTGACCTATCTTTGACCTATTAGTAATCTTTGCCCATACAGCTAATTTGTTTAGGTCACTTTCTTCCTAAGCTCTGCCATATTGTCAATAATCATGAGATGTTTCCTCCCCTCAATTTTTTTCTAGGACAAAAACATGTGATTTTAGAGGCTATCTACAGAGAGACCTCTTGGCTATTACAGGTACTCCAGTTGAGGGCTTGCAAAGTCAGGCTTTTCTTGGTGGAATAAAATGGGAAGGGGTTCCTTTCCCATTTCTGCTTCTTTCTGCATGAACTGCTAGGATCTGAGCAGGCTTAGGATGTCTGGCTTAATTCTCCCTAAATGAATTTATGTTGCCAAGAGTGGGAGTTTTGCCACTAATGGGCTTCTGTTGTCAATGGAAGTGCAACCCACAGGGTGAAGACAAGATCGAGGTCCCCAACTGGATCCTTACCCTGCAATATAAAGAGGAAATAAATCAGGGAGGCTAATGCTGAGTGACTATCTTTTTTTTGTGGAAAAACAAACAAGCTGTGAATATAGGTCAAAATCTACACTCTGCTGGGTCACAAATGGACTTTGCACATAAATTGCATTCACATCAAATAATAGAACATTCCTTTCTTTACAATTGTTCTAAATCAAATGCTGCTGAGTAAAAAAGGTAGACAGAAGACACAGAAATATACCATGAAAATTAAACCACAGTATTTGGATTTGCATATAAAATTTGTACTATTCATTTTTAAGCTAGAAATGAACAGTCTTTACAATGCAAGGAAAAATATAGATGATAGGGAATCAAAAAATACCACTATTGTCCAAGAATATCCCTACAATTACTTCTTGCAGAAATGAGGTTGTGGATTATACCAGAGTATGGTAAGTATGCACATACAAATTATTGAAACAAATTAGCGAACATATTTTTGACACTACCTGGATTGTTTCATACTGTAGTCCAAACAAAATTTGATAAATGTTGTTAAGAAAATAAGGTTACTGGGAAAAAAAACATGTATACCTTTCTGAAATAAATAGTATCATGTGCCTTTAATTTTACTTCAGGGAAAGAGATCAATACTTTCAGAAATAAGGCTCAGTATTTCTGGCTAAGCAGGGAACAAATATATTTGGAAAACGCTTGAATACAATGATTTAATTTGGCATTTTCAAGCCATATATAATGTTGCTTTGTTATTGTGTATAAGAATTATTTCAGTTGTATCTGTAATTGTTATGTGGAAAAAACCTTCAGATTGATAATTTTTCAAAAGATAAATTTAAAAATTACACATTAGAGCTGAACATTATGGAAGTTTTATGAAACAATCCTGTTGTAAAAAAAAAAAAGCAGTACGTGGCTTAGTTGAATACTATGATATGAGATTATTCCAAGCTCAATGGGGCAATGGAGCCTATCCAAAAAAAAATCAAAAAAATAAATAAATCAGAATGATCTGACCAAGGACAACTTCAGCAAATAATCTTATAAAATCCCAAATAATTCCAGAAATTTGAAGATTTGCATCACAGAATCAGTTAATTACACCTATGAGAAAGTACATGAGAATAGAATTAGAATTAGAATTCTTTTATTGGCCAAGTGTGATTGGACACACAAGGAATTTGTCAGTATACATAAAAGAAAAGATACGTTCGTCAAGAATCATAAGGCACAACACTTAATAGTAGTCATAGGGTACAATAATCAATCAAATCATACTAGGAAACAGTCAATATTAATCGTAAGGATACAAGTGACAAAGTTACAGTATACAGTCATTGGTGGGAGGGGATGGGTGATAAGGAGTGATAAGAAGATTAATAATAATAGTAGTGCAGACTTAGTAAATAGTTGGACAGTGTTGAGGGAATTATTTGTTTAGCAGAGTGATGGCGTTCAGGAAAAAAACTGTTCTTGTGCCTAGCTGTTATGGTGTGCAATGCTCTATAGTATCATTTTGAAGGAAGCAGTTGAAACAGTTTATGTCCGGGATGTGAGGAGTCTGTAAAAATTTTCACAGACCTCTTTTTGACTCATGCAGTATACAGGTCCTCGATTGAAGGCAGGTTGATGGTAATTGTTTTTTCTGCAGTCCTAATTATTCTCTGAAGTCCATGTCTTTCCTACTGGGTTGCAGAACCAAATCACACAGTTATAGAGATGCAGATGAATAGGGAAAGGAGCTATAAAAAAACAAGATGGCAGCTGTTACAACTGTCCCTCTTTTTTGTACTCCATACACATAACAAAGAACCAGGGCTTTGATTGCATTGTTTTACCTCCACCATGTAGATACAGTATATGTTTGACCTACAGTATCTGCCTTCTCGATAAGAAATATTTCCCCTGTGGAATAATATAAGGTTTTAATTTTGTAATCTAAATCTCATCAGCGATGCTCTGTACGTGGTTTGTCCTTGGATGATCATGTATGACAGATTAAGATGGATTCTTCTTTGTACTTCTGCCTTCTCCAAATGCTAAAGGAAAATGGAGTCTGCCTTCCCAGCATGCACTTGTTTTGAGAGTGTGGGCTGATGGGTAAAGGGGTTGGTCAGCTTCAAAACAATATAATTAGTAATTGTCTCTCTGGTCACTAGAAGGGGCTAGAGAGCAACAACAGTATATATAAAAATTGTATGCTAAGGCATGACAGTGACAAGGCTGAATAATTTCCCCTTATTATGTAGGTTTTTACTTCCAGAAAGGTTAAGCAAAGTTCAAAATAAGCAGTCCAAAGTTATTCACAGGTTAAATCAGTCAGTTTTCATCCAGGGATAATCCAATAACAAAGTCCAGTATCAAAAACAGTTCAGTATCAGACTTACATCAAATCCCAAAATAGCAGTCAATAGATGGAAGCGCAATACTCTTCAACAGAAGGAAACAGAGATTCACTTACTTCTGAGACTAAGACTAAGACTAAACAACCCAGGTTTCTGGCTCCATCTTATGGCCATTTGAGAAACCACACCCAATTACATTTTCTTAAAGATACAGTTTTAAAATGTTTATCCTGGTTTATATATTTCCAACCCAAATACCTGTCAGGTGACTCACATTCCTAACAAGGAATATCAATAACCTGCATTATACTGATGACACTAAGGATCTACAAGACCTAGTACTAAAGGTCAAAATGCATAGTGGAAAAAATTGAGCAAAATTGATTAAGATATAACAGCTGACACTTCAGACACAGTTAACAAAGATGTAGCTCTCTCAAGAAGATTCTTATGTTGTGGAAATGGAAGGATAAAGAAGAGTATGACCAGCAGAAAGATGGATAGACTCTATTGCAGTGGTAATGAGTGTGCTATTGAAGAACCTTAAAGATGAGATTAGAGTTTGATAGTCATAGAGAAAATCCATATGCGTAGTTGCTAGGAGTTAAAAAAAAATGACTAGATGGCACATAATCAATCAATTACATTATAAAAACTGTAAAACAGTTGCACCACTATAATACCACCCAAATTCATTGAATAAAATATTCTAAGGAACCATCAACCATAGGGGGACTTGATGGCTCAGTGGCTCAAACGCTGAGCTTGTCGATCAGAAAGGTCAGCAGTTCAGCAGTTCAAATCCGTAGCACTGTGTAACAGAGTGAGCTCCCGTTACTTGTCCCACTTTCTGCCACCCTAACAGTTTGAAAGCAGGTAAAAATGCAAATAGAAAAATAGGGACCACTTTGATGGGAAGGTAACACCGTTCCATACGCCATTGGTGTTTAGTCATGCCAGCCACATGACCACGGAGACCTCTTCGAACAGCGCTGGCTCTTCAGCTTTATAACGAAGATGACCACCACCCCTAGAGCCAGAAATGACTAGCAGGTATGTGTGAGGGGAACCTTCACAGAGGTGGTATTCAGCAGGTTCTGACCAGTTTTGGAGAACCGATAGTGGAAATTTTGAGTAGTTCTGAGAACCGGCAAATACCAACTGACTGAAGATTTTACAGTATCCTTCCCCTGCCATGCCCACCAAGCCATACCCACAGAACCGGTAGTAAAAAATTTGAATCCCACCACTGAACCTTTACCTTTATCTTTTAAGGAACCATCACAATTGCTTTGTGATATAAGCTATTTTGACATATGTATAAATCCCTTTTTAATAATAATAATTATTATTTTTTTAAACAAATTTTATTTTCAAGACAAACAATACATAAATACACATAAACACTAAACATAAAAGCATAAAAAATCTCTTTTCTGAAAGTTGCTTAATCCCGGGTTAAAACTCTTGGTACAGACACAAATTCAAATTCATATTCATTTTACATACCATTTCATATCTTATTAACATTTTCAATTTTCTATATGACTTCTCCTCTCCTTTAAATTTTCTCAATTTTATTTTATTTTATTTAATTTATCTCCTTCAATTCGTATCATAATATTTATTATTCTTTGTCTGTTCTATTCCAGCCAACCATTTATTTTTCTTCTTTAAAAAAAGAAGAAAAACTTCTCCTGTACACTATATGGAGTATGATGCCTTTATCTCTTTCCCCTATATTTATAATACTTAATATAAAACACATGACATACATTGGGATTCTGTCTGGTACATTCTAAAATTATACTATGCTATCAAAAATAATACAAATCTATTCATTAGTATTGATATTCATTCATATCTTAAACGTTAACTCATTGCTTTTCAATTAAATCACATACTTTTATGGGAGCTATTTTCCATAATCATTCCCCCCCCCCACATCACATATTATAGCTCAATATTTCATTAAAATGTTCCTCCTTCTTCTACTTCAAATCTCTCATTTCACAAAAAATTTCGCTAATATACCATATTCTAATCATTAATATTAATAATCATTTATATCTTAAACATTTTATCCGTTTCAATTAAATATCATGCCTTTGTGGGAACACTTATGCTTTCCAAAAATTATTACTCCCCCCACATCACAATCTTGAATCATATTTCATTACAGTACTCCCTTTTTCTTAACAAAAATTTCACTAGTTTATGTTAAATATTTTATCACATTTTAAGTTACATATTATTTCTAATTTTCTATGATTACTTCTAAATACAGGTATAAAAATGCAGTCTTATGTACCTTTCTAGAATCCCTTTAACAATAAGATTTATCCATTATCTCTAAAAAACTTTTGCTTCTTAACATCTTGCTCCCCACCATTAGGGCTTCTCATCCCTTCCTTTCTCTCTTGCTTCTTCTTCTCCTTGTCCTCTTTAACCCCTTGTCTCTCCGCCTCCCTTTTATTCTGCTTTCCCTCTTTCTGTTGTTTCTTAACATAATATCCCCTTTTCACCTTATTCTTCTCTTTTTGGGCTGTTTTTCCAGATCTTAAAACCTCTTTTCCTTTTTCTCTTGCTTTTTCCCTTCTCCAATCAAAGTCATTTGTTCATCAAAGATGGCTTCTTCTTCTTCTTTGTCCCCATCATCCTGTTTTTCATTCTGCTTCACATAAGTATAAACCGCCATTTCTAAGTATTGAAAAATAGTGCCAAGACCATCTTTCCCTCCTTGTTTTTCTCTTTCATATTTTTGATATATAAGTTTCAATCCATCCACAGATGATGCCATTGTGTAGAGAAAAAGTTTTTCCAAACAACCACCCAGATGTTTTAATCAGAAGTAATTCTCAAAGGTTCCAAAATCACCAAACAATCCAAACAGACTATTTCTTTTAGATACCTTCTTCTTCTTCACTTTCTCTTTCTGGGGTTAAAGTAATCACAAATCCTTTTCAAATATATTTTTTGGAAGTTTTTTAATGTTTAACAACACTTTGCAATTCTAGGCAATCTTCTCCTTATTTTCAAATTTTGCTCCAATTTTTTTCCCTCTCCCTTCCCATTCACAGCCAAAAAGGTTTTTTTTTCTCTGCTGTCACTTTAGGAAGGAGAGTAGAACAAAGAAAAAACTTTCCCCTTTAGAGTATTCGCAGCTTATAACTCTCACAAGGAACAATATATACTTAGCAGCCTTCAAGGTTCCAGGTCACTTTCTACCGTCTTGTCCCGGTTAGAAGCAACTTTCACTGTTCTTCCAGCTTTCTCCCTCCTGCACCTGCTTGTCCGGCTGCAGCTTTCTTTGTGGCGGCCATTGCTGACCGCCGTTCCTCTGCCTCGGGAAAAGGGGGTTTAGCCGGCTGGGGAGGGGGTTTGCGGCACCCCCAAGCCCCTTGCCGGATCCCCCCTGTCTTCAGTTGCCTCTACGGGGCAGCTATATCCCCCAGATCCAAATGGATCAGGGGAACCTTGGCGGCGAACGCAGCAGGGATCGCGCGGTCGCGAATCCCTGCCACCGCCGAAAGCTTGCAAACCGGAAGTCCCCTTTTTAATAATTATTCTTAGGAACTATTTGAATGAGTTGTATTACTTTTTGTTTTGACAGTTCCTATTTACACTTCAAAATTCTTTCCTAGGCCTAATCCAAGCTTGGGTATATTTTAAAATTTATAGAACAGTGTATATCTGGAACTGAACACACTCAAAACCATAGAAATGGTGGTAGACTTTAGAAGAAACACTTCCATACTACCATCTCTTACAATACTAGACAACACCGTATCAACAGTAGAGACCTTCAAATTTCTAGGTTCTACTATATCACACGACCTAAAATGAACACCTAACATCAAAAATGTCATCAAAAAAGCACAACAAAGAATGTTCTTTCTGCGCCAACTCAGAAAGCTCAAACTGCCCAAGGAGCTGCTGATCCAGTTCTACATAGGAATTATTGAGTCTGTCATCTGCACCTCTTTAACTGTCTGGTTTGGTTCTGCAACCCAACAGGACAGACACAGACTTCAGAGAGTAATTAGGACTGCAGAAAAAACAATTACTACCAACCTGCCTTCAATCGAGGACCTGTATACTGCACGAGTCAAAAAGAGTCAAAAAGTGGGCTGTGAAAATATTTACAGATCCCTCACATCCCGGACATAAACTGTTTCAACTGCTTCCCTCAAAATGACTCTATAGAGCATTGCACACCAGAACAACTAGACACAAGAACAGTTTTTTCTCAAAAAGCCATCACTCTGCTAAACAAATAATTCCCTCAACCCTGTTCAACTATTACAAAGTCTGCACTACTATTACTGTTAAATCTTGTCATCACTCCTTATCATCCATCCCTTCCCACTTGTGACTGTATGACTGTAACTTTGTCGCTTGTATACTTACAATTTATATTGACTATTTCCTAGTATGATTGATTGCTTATTGTACCCGATGACTATCATTAAGTGTCATACCTTATGATTCTCGATTCCTGATGAATGTATCCTTTCTTTTATGTATACTGAGAGTATTTACACCAAGACAAATGCCTTGTATGTCCAATCACATTTGGCCAATAAAAGTATTCTATCTATCCTATTCTATATAGACTTTGTGATATGAGATATAATTTTTTTAGTGATTCAAGTGATCAAATGCTAAAAAAGCATGTTTTTATTGACAGTGGTTTTTTTTTTAGAAATGGCTAGAAATGACAGAAATCTAAAGCTTTTGATTTTGCAAAGGCAAAAAGAAAAAATCTTTACATTTAACATGACTAAGACTATTTACAGAAGCCAAGACATTCCAAACCAAATGCTTGACTTCACCGTTATAAGCTGTGAAATATGTCAGGTTTTATTCTTAAAATTCAATTAGTATGAAAATAATTATAGGGCATAGATATTTTATAGAATATTTGTTTATATAATAACACACCCATAGTACATGCAATCAAGATAAAACAAAATAAGGCTTAAATAACATTGAAGTTACTATTTTGATTATTTTAACAACTCTTGACTCTGTAGAATTTTATTTGGTTGGCAACATTCAATTATATATTTACATGCCAGCAACTTCAAGAATGATATGTCTAATAAACAATCCAAGATTTTGTCAACAATGAATTTTATGGACATCTTATAGCACCTTCAAATAATTTTAAAGGCTAAATTTGTTCATTATTTTTTTAATACAATGAAAATAGACAAATATAAAGTCCCATATTATATTACATTCAAAACTATTTAGTTTACTTTAAAAATGAAGCATTATTTTTTTGATGACACAAAATAATATTCATCAATCTTTCCATTCAAAGGGAGACACACACACACACACACACACAATCAAAAATTGTAAGTCTGTTTATAATACCATCTTTCCAGGGTGGAACAACAAATTTCTTTGCTATTTCTCAGGTGTGCTATAATTCTTCCTATACTGATACGTCTATTTTTAAACAGGATGCTATTCATTAGAAAGTGGGGCAGCTCCCATTCTTAGACAGTGTGTTGATTTGGTGTGAACACCATATTTACTTTAGCATTCAAAATAGACCAGGTATTGATCTTAAACATGTTTCTCAACTTTGAAAATAGATGGACTTCATTTTCTAGGAATTCTTGGAGTTGATGTCCATGCATTCTCAAGCTACCAATGTTTAGAAACACTGATCTTCTTAGCTTCACATACAGTCAACAAATATCTGTCCCCATATAGGGGATTTGGGATTGATAAACTGCATATATATATTCTTTTGGTAACTATTCCAAAAAGTAAGAGTGCCATTGGGCTTATTCCTCTTAACATTTTATTCCGTTATTCCTTATTCCTTAAACATTTTATTACTGAGTTGAATACTTAGCAGTACTGACATAGTGTGAGACCTTACTGGCACATTGGCATGATAAATATATTCATTTCTTTACTTTACAATATTTATTTGATTATCTGCCATCAATTTTACAGTATTTATACCCAGATCCAACTTAAATGGACTCTAAATAGAGTACAGAAATTCAAGCAAAGCAGTATGTGGCAATCACATAAAGATAATATAATTCATCAATATCACTAAGATATGATAGTTGCATTAACCTAAGGGCCATATATCTACTGAACAATACACCTTATCTTTTCGTAAAAGAGGTTGAGGTCACTCTGAACAGTGCCCCAGGGCAGAAACAATGTATAGAGGAGAATTGAGCTTACATCAACTGGATAGATATGAACACAATCTTTTACTTGTATTAATTCATCCATTTTCATTTTTCACATCCTTTTAGTCATTTATTTTCTCTTAACTTTTTAATAGAGTAAGGAATTCCTGGCAATTAGAGGCTGGGCCAATCTTATGTAGTCCTTTGGTTGTCTCCACATTCCAGGGATCAACCTGATGTGAGATAGAATTGCCTATCAAATTATCATGACTTTCTTCAAATGTCCTCCAGGAATCCGGTAAGTCCATTAGACCATCTAATGGGGAAAACAATCTTTCACAGTTCCAAAGCCATCTCGATCCTCAATGTGACAGTGAAGTGATTGAAATCACAACAGATGATATAATTTAACATCCTTTCTTTTTAGACTGAGTCTCATCTTCTCCAAAGTAAAGAAAAGGACAAGTGAGTCATGGCCACAGTTATTCATGACAGACCTATGGTCATCATGAAGACCAGAAGCTTACAAGCTATGCTGAATCTCCTTTTCAGGGCATAGAGTTGGAAGAAATCCAAGACTATAATCTGTGGAAACCCAACAACAGTCCTAAGATGAACTTCAAGAGCTTCTGTGTGTCTGTGCTGGGCAGTGAGGTATCAGTATACCAGAAGAATATTATATTTTCAGGCAAATATTTATTTCATATAAATATATATTTTTTAAAAGAAATTGGGAATAATGAGTGAATCTACACAAAAGTGGCAATGATAGAAAATAAAGAGATTCCTTATGGATGAAGATGAATATATGTTATATTCAACAGCTAAATTCTATCTATCTATCTATCTATCTATCTATCTATCTATCTATCTATCTATCTATCTATCTATCTTCAATAACTAAAAAGCCACTCCCAACAGGCACCATATAAATACCATATAGACTAGCCCAAAGCACGCACTCTCCTAGAGAGAAATTCCCTGGTGATGGGCTCCAGCACAAGTCCAAAAGCTTGGAAGATAAAATATCTGGTCCCAGTGACTGCCCATATTGGATCCTGCATATATCCTTAATTTGAGGTGTTCAGAAAAAAATATTTAAAACTAAAAAGTGTAATAAATTACAATTTACTTCTCAAACTTGCACTATTTTTTTTTAAAAAAATATCCAATACAAGCTGAAAATAAGTGGTGAGCTACGTGAGAAATATGTTAACAGAGCAATATTAAGCATTGTTATGTATAATTTTGTTGCCTTCTGTTTGTGTAGTTTTAGTTCCCCCATCCACCCTCATGCTTGCTGGATGCCTGCCTCCCTTCTTTCCCCGAGATACAAAAATATTAAAATAGCAGGTGCCGAGTGCTAAAATAAAAAAGTGATTGGCAACAATTGTAGTTGTTGCAAACTGGAACAAATAATTGGGAATAAAAAAATATATATTCACATTTCCAGAAATAAATCTTGCTTCTAAGCAATCTGGTATTTTGGCTAAAGACAAAGATTTCAATGCCATTAGAGCATATTGCGCTTTATAAATAGGGTAATTAAAAATTAGAAGAAATTATTACTGATGTTTATTATTCTTCTGTGGAAATAATATGGCTCAACAAGTGAAAGCATCTGGTTGATCTTGTTTCAGTTTGGTAGCTAAGCCATTATGAACCTGGCTAGTACCTTGAATGGATAATTAAGGAATACCTAATCTATAGGTTGGGCTGGAAAATTAAAATAAACTCTGCAAGAAGGTTTTGATAAACAATTTCTGCATTATTGCCAAAATGAATACTTGAATGTATCCTTTAGAAGTTAAACCTGAATTGAAGGATTTTTCTATCGGTTATGAAAATAATCTAGTTATATGATTAACAGAGATAATTAATGTCAGAGTGTTATTTCTTGTATAAAATGGCATATGTAACCATCTATATATCGATCTGTTCCTCCAATATCTACCGTGTTTCTCATATAATAAGGCCGGGTCTTATTTTTTTTTTGAGCCCCGAAAAAATGGCTAGGCTGTCTTTTCGGGGGTGACTTAATTCCCCTCCTTGCATCTTTCGGTGGGCGGGTAGCGATGGCTTGGATGTTGACCTCGGCGTTGGTGGGGCACTTCGTATCGGAGTCAATGCAGGCAGCACCATATCCGGGTGTGCAACAAAAGTACTTCCTAATGGCAAGCCCCCCCACCATTCCCCCCCATTTCGCATGTTTTAATATAGGCCTTAATTTGGGGGGAGGGGCTTAATTTCATTTCATGCCTATAAAACATGCTGGGATTTCCTATTGGGGGAGGCCGTATTGTTGGAGAAACAGGGTATGTACTGTACACCACTGATACAAATAACTATTCGGACTCTACAAGGAAGCATCTTTTCCTGTGTGTAGTTTCAGCTAGATCAGCAGTCTTCAAACTTGACAGTTTTAAGACTTGTGGACTTCAACTCCCAGAATTCCTCCTCTTGTCATGTTAGTTCAGGAATTCTGGGAGTTGAAGTTCACAAGTCTTAAAGCTGCCAAGTTTGAAGATCCTTGAGCTAGATGAAAAACTCTCTCTGTGTGGGTGTGTATAGTACAGAGTTAATCTTTTTCTCTCTAAATGTCTTAATTGCACCCACATTGCCATATTAAAAGATGAAAAATAACCTTCATCAGGTATTGACAAGAAGAACTGTGTTCAGATGGCACCTTCTCTATTTTTTTCTACACAGAAGTTTTATTTAAATAATTAAACAGATGTATGTGCTCTAATTGCTGATTTTTTTTCCTCATAGGTTTGCATTTAAATAAGTCTACAGTCTCTTATATGATCTGAGGTAAAATAACTGTTTGGGATACATATGAACTTTATTGGGCATGATGATCATACATGATATCCATTACAGATTATGTTTGGCTTAATATGTAAAATTCCTGATTATGGTTATAGATTTTCAAGTGTTTGAAATCCAAAAAAAGTATAATGAAATTGTTCCCTATTTATTCAAAAGGATCATTTTATGTTCTGGATTGGTTAGGTTAGTTTTACAATAAAAAAAACAAAAATAAAAACGCAGTGTACATCTTTTCATCAAGGATAAGAAAATTGTGCTTTTCTGACAATTGTGATTGTTAACTTCTATAGATGATTGTATCTACTGCTAGAAGTAACTGTTAGGAAACCACATATAACCTTTACATTTTTAGTTTAAAATGATAACTCATATAAGTCATAACTCAAAAAATATCTGTTCCAAATAAGCATAAGATCTGACAGAACAAATGCAAGGGCTAAGTGAAGTTATGAAATATATATTCCTAAAATTCTGCAGTAATATTCCACTAATGAAAGCATATTTTCATTTGAAATTATTGGATACAAAAATTTATTTTCAAAATCCAATTATTATGTGTAGCATTGTTGAAGAGTATGCACATTTATAGTTTAATTTACTATATAAATGTAAATTTCGGGATGCTATATATTAACAAACATATGGAGCACTTTCTTATAATCCAAGACCAGATCATAAAAGTTGAAACAACTAAATGCAATTTTAAAATACAATAGAATCTTATTAAACAAATAACCTACTTCTGTCACCAGATTTGAATATACCATTAACAACATTAAATCATGAGTCAGTGAGATTCTCCACCGTATGAGCATGTTTAAAAGTGAGGTTTAGGTTCTGGATTGCTAACAAGCATTAGCTACTTGCAAGTCTAAATATAAACCCTAAACAATCAGTTCTTTGGGTGGAAGTTTATAATCTGAACAAGAAATTTATATTTACTATCATCCTTCAAAGTCATACCATTTTATAAAACATTCATGAGGAAAAAAAAGAAGCATCCTCTAAATAAAATTACATCAAATTCAGAGGCACTATAACGATGGCTATGCAAGTACTGCAAAGATGCTGAACAGCAGTTTTCATAAGCCCTGATCATTGGTCATACTACTTGGAACTGATAATTGTCATCCAATAATGATTGGAAGTCCATTTGGAAGTCATCAACTTCAGAATAGGGTTCCCAACAGTTTTTGAAATAGGCCATAGTCTCCACAATCATCCCCGGAATTTTATCTCCAGAGTTATATGCCCTTTGCATTTGGAAGTCTATTTACTTATCATGTAAGGGGTGACCTCACTTTTCTGAATTAAATGCTTATGTAATTACAGCAGTATCCACACAAAAGTAGGAGATACCAGAACGTCAAGAGAGAAAGACAGAATTGGCAGGAAAAGGAAGATATTTTAGGTTGGGAAGGAACTAATGTAAGTTCTCCAGAAATAGTTCAGTAAAGACTGAGCAAGCTTATAAGTACAAAACATAAAATAAGCATTCAGGGGGAAAAAATGGAAAAATTACATTGGGGATTGAATGGTGTGGCTAGGAGCTGGCATGGCTAGCTAGAAAACAAAGAGAACCTCATATGGCAACTTATGTTGTAGGTGCCTTTTTGTCACTGTTAATGTAGCTATTGACCTAACCACTACTTTGCAGACGGCAATATTGTGCTTTGTGAAAATGGTGCTGTCTGATATAATTGGGGATATGCCTTGCCTCTTTTATCCTGGGGAGAAATGTACATGGTATCATTTTAATTTTGCTGTAGTTGTTGGAGAGGAACAAGGTTCTCCCTCCTCTCAGGCAGTTGTTCCGCTTCTCGCTTTCTCTCAATTCCAGAAAGGCTAAAGTGCTGCTCATATACAGGTGAAACTCAAAAAATCAGAATATCGCGCAAAAGTTCATTTATTTCAGTAATGCAACTTAAAAGGTAAAACTAATATATGAGATAGACTCATTACATGCAAAGCAAGATAGTTCAAGCCATGATTTGTCATAATTGAGATGATTATGGCTTACAGCTCATGAAAACCCCAAATCCACAATCTCAAAAAATTAGAATGTTGTGAAAAGGTTCAATATTCTAGGCTCAAAGTGTCCCACTCTAATCAGCTAATTAAGCCATAACACCTGCAAAGGGTTCTTGGGCCTTTAAATGGTCTCACAGTCTGGTTCAGTAGAAAGCACAATCATAGGAAACACTGCTGACCTGACAGTTGTGCAGAAAACCATCATTGACACCCTCCATAAGGAGAGAAAGCCTCAAAAGGTAATTGCAAAAGAAGTTGGATGTTCCCAAAGTGCTGTATCACAGCACATTAACAGAAAGGTTATGTGGAAGGGAAAAGTGTGGAAGAAAAAGGTGCACAAGCAGCAGGGATGACCGCAGCCTGAAGAGGATTGTCAGGTAAAGGCCATTCAAAAGTGTTGGGGACTTTCACAAGGAGTGGACTGAGGCTGGAGTCAGTGCATCAAGAGCCACCACACATAGACGGATCCTGGACATGGGCTTCAAATGCCGTATTCTTCTTGTCAAGCCGCTCCTGAACAACAAACAACGTCAGAAGCATCTTACCTGGGCTAAAGAAAAACAGAACTGGTCTGTTGCTGAGTGGTCCAAAGTCCTCTTTTCTGATGAGAACAACTTTTGCATCTCATTTGGAAACCAAGGACCCAGAGTCTGCAGGAAGAATGGAGAGGCACACACTGCAAGATGCTTGAAGTCCAGGGTTAAGTTTCCACAGTCTGTTGATTTGGGGAGCCATGTCATCTGCTGGTGTTGGTCCACTGTGCTTCATTAAGTCCAGGGTCAACGCAGCCATCTACCAGGAGATTTTGGAGCACTTCATGCTTCCTTCTGCAGATGAGCTTTATGGGGATGCTGACTTCATTTTCCAGCAGGACTTGGCACCTGCCCACACTGCCCAAAGCACCAAAACCTGGTTCAATGACTGTGGGATTACTGTGCTTGACTGGCCAGCAAACTCTCCTTAGAGAATCTATGGGGCATTGCCAAGAGAAAATGATAGACATGAGACTGAACAATGCAGACCGAACAATGCAGAAGACCTGAAGGCCGCTATTGAAGCATCCTGGTCTTCCATAACACCTCAGCAGTGCTCAGGCTGATGGCTTCCACAGCACGCCACATTGAGGCAGTAATTGCTGCAAAAGGGGCCCAAATCAAGTACTGAGTACATATGCATGCTTATACTTTTCAGAGGTCCGATATTGTTCTATGTACAATCCTTGTTTTATTGATTGCATGTAATATTCTAATTTTCTGAGATTGTGGATTTGGGGTTTTCATGAGCTGTAAGCCATCATCATGACAATTATGACAAATTATGGCTTGAACTATCTTGCTTTGCATGTAATGAGTATACATATGCATGCTTATACTTTTCAGAGGTCCGATATTGTTCTGTGTACAATCCTTGTTTTATTGATTGCATGTAATATTCTAATTTTCTGAGATTGTGGATTTGGGGTTTTCATGAGCTGTAAGCCATCATCATGACAATTATGACAAATTATGGCTTGAACTATCTTGCTTTGCATGTAATGAGTCTATCTCATGTATTAGTTTCACCTTTTAAGTTGCATTGCTGAAATAAATCAAGTTTTGCACGATATTCTAATTTTTCGTATTTCACCTATATCTTAACATTGCAAGGCATAGAATGGGAGCAGAACTGATTTGTTTTCATTCTGAAAGGCATGAAGTTGTTTGCAATTTATAGTTAAAGAAAGAAATAGTTATCTATTTGTATGTTGGTTTTCTATCACTTCACTGACAAGATTTCCAGTAAAAAAAACTTGGTACTTCTGAAGACTCTGTCATCTGTGAGTGCCAAGATATCAAGCCAACACCATGAAATCAGAGTTTTTGTCATTTCCTATGGTGAATATGTACTGGTCATATGCTCCATTTCAGAAGCAACCTGTTTGAATTGTTTAATGTGCAAGTATAAAAACACACACATACAAAAAAATAAACTATTCAAGAAAATATACAATTATTCCCCTTTTGTATCTCTTGGATGCTACCCTTTTTATCACATAGCAATATATTTATTTCACTTGTTCAAGTTATATTTGGAAAAGGAAAATATAAGAAAGTTTTTAATCAAGTATCTGTCAGCTTTCTGCAACCGGAGACTAAATATACTGCCTTCTAAATGCAGGTGAAAGTACTATGAAGTAAACAGTGGTGGGATTCAAATTTTTTTACTACTAGTTCTGTGGGTGTGGCTTTGTGGGCATAGTGTGCTCTGTGGGTGTGGTTTGGTAGACGTGGCAGGGGAAGGATCCTGTAAAATCTCCATTCCCTCCACACTCCTGGGGAAGGTTACTGCAAAATCCTCATTCCCTCCCCATCCCACTAACCTGCTTTTCAGCTCCATTCTCCTGTGCAGGGCAACCAAAGAAGACCCAGCTGATCAGCTGGGACTCAGGAGGCAGAGAATAGCTGGGGGCAGGGCCAGTCAGAGGTGGTATTTGATGGTTCGCCAAACTACTCAAAATTTCTGCTACCAGTTCTCCAGAACTGGTCAGAACCTGCTGAATACCATCTCTGGAGTAAAAGATCAGTAGTCTCATTCTCCATTCCACCTTCAATATTTCAGGTAGTGATTCAAAATATAGGCTTGTCTCCCATATCATCCCAGACCAAGGACTTCATTGCTTAATTTTTAAATCTAGAGATACGAGGATTCAATCTTGGCTGGAAAAAAATCCTTTCTTCCAGATAAACCTTTTACATTCAGCAGCATGATATAATGAACATCTGGGTGGCCTCAAGGGAAGGCAAAAAGCACTCTGCCATTACATCACAGGAGTCAGAACTGGAGCCTATCACTTCAGTGAGATGGGAGAACTAAAAGCCACTGAATATTTACAAGTTCTTTGGCATTAATGAAATGCCACAATCATTTTTTTTTTTTTTTTGCTTTTGGAATAATAGATGTTCAGTAGAGATCCAACAAATAGGCATTGCATTTTACCCATGTTTTATTTTATTTTTTTACTTTTGGTTTTAGTATTTTTTGAATTCTGTTTTTTTCTAGATATGCTTATTAGAAATGTGTGAATTATAAAGTCCTGTTAGAAAAATATCAAGCTGTTGTCCCATTGACACATTGATTTACATGTTGAACAGGAATATATTGGAGTCAGATTTGTGTGATTAATCTTTGGAAAGTTCAACAATTTCAAAAAAAAAGTTTAACTCTGAGAAATATGCATGAAAATAAAGTTATCTCAAGACTTGGGATTTCTCATACAAACCTACAGAGAGGGCAAACTCTCAGTTGACTATATCCTAAAGGCCTCAAATGACACGCAAGGAAATAGCACAAGTAATCTAAATAATCTTAAAGCCAATCTTTGTGCAATATTATAATAATACAGATTACAATATTGATTTTTAAAAAGAAGAATGTTCCATATGATGGTAAAAACAAAACCAATGTCACTATGTCTATTTAGTCAGAAAATGCAACATCTTCTATTGTTATCTTGTGATTTTAGTGATCCCATTCTCATTGGTGGAATCTGCACTTTGAGCCTTCTGCTCTTACTAAGTTAAAATGTAAATCACTCATTCTTGAACTAGTACATGACCACAGACCCATGGTCATAGTGACTGCAACAGTTTTCCAAAATGTTTGGAACACCCCTATTTTTAGAAATGGACTGTTCCAGTTGCAAATAGCTTGTGTTTTCCCGCCAGTAAGAGTGTATGCAACATCTCACTTGTGTGAGTTATTTGGTGTTTTCTGAAGCAGCATTTGAATTTGAGTTGCGGTCATTTTGACCGCAGATCTTTGTTAACATTTTTTTTTAATGTCAGGGCCATGTTTTCTGCCAAAAAGAGTGCAATTTGGTGATTCAAACTTCTAAGAAACTGTTCTAACATGGTATGAAGAAACAGAGGGTGATCTGAGTGAAGTGTAATGGACGATGAGGTACCCACCACTGCCACTGATTCTGACATCAGCGATGATGAAGCTCCCAATGAAATTGATGACCAGGTACAATCTATGTCATACAATAGTTTATATGGCAAGAACAAATTCAAATGGTCTTCTGCACCTTTTGGAAGCAATAGATCCAGAACCTCTAGTCACAATATTGTAGTGCAATTACCTGGATTATGGCCAGCAGTTAGAGTGGTCATTATGATCTCATGTCTGTAATACCGTAGCAGAAATTGTACTATGTGGTTAAGGGCTAGCAAAGAATTTATACTAGCATGACTTTTGCTAACATCACCACTGATCCTTAACCTGCCTTTATTGTGACTTGTTTGGAAGATAGTGCTGTCCTAATTTGTGTATGCAGAGCCATTATAAGTAAAGCAATTTGTTCAACCAGCTCAACCGTTCAACCAGTTATGATGCTGTAACAAGAATGAGATGGTTCTTGTAGATGTTTATATCATCTAGGTTTCTTCTTCTTCCTCCCTCTCAAACTCCCCTCTATCATAATCTGAACGAAATGATTTTTTTTTCTTTTAAAAAAAGGCACAGTAGCAAGAAATCATGGAGGGAACGATTTCCAAAATAGCGCTTTCCTTTCTTGGATTAGGCAAAAATGGCCAACTGCCAGTTTCCTTTGTCTGTTCAGCAGATGACCAGGAAACAAGTTAGTCCTGCTTTCTACTATTATGCTATTTCAGAATTACATTATTTCATTACTGAGATTTAAATTTTCCTATAGAGTTTCCCCAAATACTTCAAGGTGCAGACTGCAGACCAAGAGTGTTCTTGGCATTAACAGAGGTTTTCTAGACTAGGATCAGCAGTTTTCTATTAACCCTGCAGGACACATCCAATCTGATGGCCTACAATCTTCCAGGGCTCCTGATAAAGCCTTTAACAAATTCTGCAAAGATTATGCCATTCACCACTTTTTTTTTTAAAAAAAAAAAAACAAGTTTTATTTTTCAAGACAAACAATACATAAATACACATAAACACAAAACATAAAAATATAAAAAATCTCTTTTCTGAAAGTTGCTTAATCCCGGGTTAAAACTCTTGGTACAGACACAAATTCAATTTCATATTCATTTTACATACCATTTCATATCTTCTTAACATTTTCAATTTTCTATATAACTTCTCCTCTCCTTTAAATTTTCTCAATTTTATTTTATTTTATTTTTTTATCTCCTCTCAATTCATATCGTAATATTTATTATTCTTTGTCTGTTCTATTCCAGCCAATCATTTATTTTTCTTCTTTAAAAAAAAAGAAGTACTTCTCCTGTACACTATATGGAGTATGATGCCTTTATCTTTTTCCCCTATATTTATAGTACTTAATATAAAATACATAACATACACTGGGATTCTGTCTGGTACATTCTAAAATTATACTATATTATCAAAAATAATACAAATCTATTCATTAATATTGATATTCATTCATATCTTAGATGTTTAACTCATTACTTTTCAATTAAATCACATGCTTTTATGAGAGCCCTATTTTTCAAAATTATCCCCCCCCCACATCACATATTATAGCTCAATATTTCATTGAAATGTTCCTCCTTCTTCTACTTCAAATCTCATTTCACAAAGGGTTTGCTAATATACCATCTTCTAATTATTAATATTAACAATCATTTATATCTTAAACATTTTATCCATTTCAATTGAATATCATGCCTTTGTGGGAACACTTATGCTTTCCACGATTATTACCCCGCACATCACAATCTTGAATCATATTTCATTACAGTACTCCCTTTTTCTTAACAAAAATTTCACTTGTTTATGTTAAATATTTTATCACATTTTAAACTACATATTATTTCTAATTTTCTATAATTACTTCTAAATACAGATATAAAAATGCAATCTTATGTACCTTTCTAGAATCCTATTAACAATAAGACTTATCCATTATCTCTGAAAAACTTTTGCTTCTTAATATCTTGCTCCCCACCATTAAGGCTTCTCATCCCTTCCTTTCTCCCTTGCTTCTTCTTCTCCTTGTCCTCTTTAACCCCTTGTCTCCCCACCTCCCTTTTATTCTGCTTTCCCCCTTTCTGTTGTTTCTTAACATAATGTCCCTTTTTCACCTTATTCTTCTCTTTTTGGGCTGTTTTTCCAGATCTTAAAGACCTCCGCTTTTTCCCTTCTCCAATCAAAGTCCTTTTCTCATCAAAGATGGCTTCTTCTTCTTCTTTGTCCCCATTATCCTCATTCTGCTTCACATAAATATAAACCGCCATTTCTAAGTATTGGAAAATAGTGCCAAGTCCATCTTCCCCTCCTTGTTTTTCTCTTTCAAATTTTTGATATATAAGTTCCAATTCATCCATAGATGATGCCATTGTGTAGAGAAAAAGTTTTTCCAAACAACCACCCAGATGATTTAATCAGAAGTAATTTCCAAAGGTTCCAAAATCACCAAACAATCCAAACAGACTGTTTCTTTTAGATACCTTCTTCTTCTTCACTTTCTCTTTCTGGGGTTAAAGTAATCACAAATCCTTTTCAAATATATTTTTTGGAAGTTTTTAAACTCTTTGCAATTCTAGGCAATCTTCTCCTTATTTTCAAATTTTGCTCAGATTTTTTTTTCACTCTCCCTTCCCACTCACAGCCAAAAGGTTTTTTTTTTCCCGCTATCACTTTAGGAAGGAGAGTCGAACAAAGAAAAAAAAACTTTTCCCTTTAAGGTATTCGCAGCTTGTAACTCTCGCAAGGAACAATAGATACTTAACAGCTTTCAAGGTTCCAAATCACTTTCTCCCGTCTTGTCCCAGTTAGAAGCAACTTTCACTTTTCTTTCAGCTTTCTCCCTCCTGCACTTGCTTACCCGGCTGCAGCTTTCTTCGTGGCGGCCATTGCTGACCGTCGTTCCTCTGCCTCGGGAAAAGGGAGTTTAGCCGGCTGGGGAGGGGGTTTGCAGCACCCCCAAACCCCTTGCCGGATCCCCCTGCCTCTACCGCTGCCTCTACAGGGCAGCTGTATCCCCCAGATCCAAATGGATCGCGGGAACCTTGGCGGTGAACGCAGCAGGGATCGCACAGTGGCAAATCCCTGCCGCCGCCGAAGGCTAGCAAACCGGAAGTCGCTACTCGCCGTTCACCACTTTTTGAAGGAACACTGAGTGAAAAGAAACTGGAAGAGATCAGCAACACTAAATGTGCCACCCCTACCAGATGAAGAGCCGAGCAATTTGGCAGAAACAAGGATTAATTTTTGGGGGGACACTTTTCAAGTAGGAAGGTCCAGAAAAGACCAGTGGCTGTGAAGGATGTGCTGCTTACTTCCTCCAAACCCCTTGCCAAAAATTGCACAATGCGACATTCTTCCTGAATGGAAAGATTGGGCACACACTGTGGGCAATTCTGAAGCTATCCAGCCTGGGCACAGTTTGGCTAGCATTGGAGAAAAAGGTGGAGAGGCAACCTCTTAAGCAGCAGGGGCCTGAAGCAGTTTGAGGCTGCCCAAATTGCTCTGTGGAGTCAAATCAAGTGAGTTCTTGCTGGAGATACCTTGGAGATACAAATTATTCAGTGAGTCAAGTCTGTTCATTTCAGTGGCTCACTCCATAGTATTCTAATTCTAATCCTTTCCCCTGATTTAAAAAAAAAAAAGCAAACAATTTTTGAAGGAATTTGAAGAACAACCTGCTATAAAAAGGTAATTATTAGAGATAAATCAGCCATTCCTGGCAATTACTATATGCTCCATTATAATTTTTCATAATCACAGGAAATATGCAATCTTTCTGTACCCCTCCATGATACAGAAGATTCTCAGTAGCAAAACTCATTTGATTTCATGTAGCACTGAACAATAAAATTAAAAGCAACTTCCTCTAATATAAGAAGTCAGAAAAAAATTCAAGAGAGGCCTGTGGAGAAGAAATGATCCCTTAGAGAAAATTTACAGGCCCACAGAGACTCCATTCCCATAACAGAAAGAGGCAGTGTATTCTATAATTGAAGAGGGTAATGTCTTATTACTAGAGTTTATTAGTTTGAAGTTGCAACAAACGAGCCAGCATTGGTTATTTTAATGACTTCAGTCTTTGTAAAAATCCTGCCATTATTATCTTGAAAATATGTGAAGGGGTCTTTTTTTGAGGGGGGAACTGGGAGGGATGATGTTAATTAAACAACATGGACTGTGCTGCTTTATGGATCAGCCTAGTATTTTGTTTTCCCTTTGGCTTCTCTTTCATAATCTATTAACTGTGTCCCGGTGGCCTACATATCTTCTTTATTTAGGGGGTCATTTGAAAGACCCAATGATTTTTATATAAATGCAAAGCACTCGATAATGCCATTTGCATTTACACTTTATTCCATTTCCTTAGGACTCACGAAAGCAAGGTTGTTTATGGTCTGCATTTTCTGGGATCATAATTTCGACTTGCCACATTTCTGCAGACTTTCAGATTCTGTTTATGTCTCCCTTCCTACCTCCCACCAAATAATTCAAAGTAGATGCTCAGCAGCTGAGCTTATTTTAAAAAAGCTGGTGGAACTTCAAAGGGAACAAATCAACCCTTTTATGTATAATATGAATCCTGAGATACAATATCATGCTCTGAAAGCATAGGAAACTTTTATCACTTTTCCTCTAAAGTGGATAAAATTATCACTGTCATGCATTAGCATATCTGGAGAAAATCTATGAACTTCAGCAATCTAATAAAAAAAATGCTTCTACCAGTGGTCAGTTTAGGATTGCATTAAGTGAAGGGGTAGGCAAATACTGTTGGAAGGGTGAATAGATAATTTTCAACTTTCTGACCTTGGAGGTAACATGGTAATGTCGCAAAAAAAAAAAAAAAAAAAAAAAGACATTGATTTTGTAAGAGCGGTTAATTTGTGGACTAAAGTGGAGGTCCTTTAAAAATCTCTCATCTACTCTAATTCTGTAAAAAAAATCCCCAGATCATCCCTGTGCTTTTAGGTTCAGAGCTGGAGTTTAGAGGGATTTATGATAGAACTTGGAGAAGTTTGTCTCCCAGGTACCTCCTCTTTCCACTCCTACTGTTTATTTGTAAGCAAACATAATTTAAATATTGAAGAACCCTACAATATCAGAACTCTTTAGAATACAGTTTTGGGGTGAGGTAGAAATGAGGTTCTGGTGTCAGAGCACTGAACTAGGATTTGGAAAGTCCATGTATAAATGTCCCATCAACCATAAAGCCATTTTGTTTGATTTGGTTCTATATCTTAGCTATCTTCCAGTATGGTTGGGATGATGAAACAGAGAATATATTATGATGTCCTTTTCTCCTGGAGTGAAGGCAAGGTATAGAAGTTACAAATAGAAAATGTAGATTCTCTGTCTGACATAAGATCATTGGAAAATGTTTCCAGAAGTCCAATGTAGAATTTCAGCATCTCCATCTCTCTCCCTTTGTGAGACATAATAGGTTTTACTTCTGATTTTCTCTTTCTGGTGCAGGTACATACATGCACACCCATTTTTTAAAAGAAATCCTTTGCTGGAAGGATTAGTCACTTTCCTCACCTTATTTCTGGAGAAAGCATCAACCACCCATCCAAAGCCATTATTCAAGGATCTCACAAATGAAAGATGATATGGCCAAAACCAGCAGCTCATAACCATAATTTCTGCAGCTTCAATTATTTGTTTGTTGAAGACAGAAGTGATTAAACTCCTTAAGCTTTAGAAAATGTGTTCCAGCTTTCTAGTATGAAACGTACTTTAATCCTAGTATGTTATGTTTTTTTTTTTTGTTACATCTCTTTCATTGGAAATTCTGTTCTACTCACTTCTACCTTTTTAAGTTAAAAGATAATATTTATTTGAGCTATTTTTTAACAAATGTCTAAGCCATCACAAACAGCACATAAAACCAAATTATTTAGAGAGGCTAGAAATAAGAGCATTCCTATTCAGCTTTTCTATTTTTAAAGAACCATTGTTAAAAGCTTTCCATGAAGCAAATTTCTCCCACTTTTGAATCAGATGTTCAAAGTGTTGTTTGCTCATTAATCACATAATTCTGTATCCTATTTGAAATTAATAAGCATTCAAGTCTCCAGCATGGTGCACATTTTTATAATAGTTCAGAAGGTTGAAAGTGCCCATAAATCAAAGCAAGGAAATCAAAACAAGAAAGCAAGAAAACTGTAAAAGTTTATAATGCCTGGAGTATAGCCAAAACTATCATTAAAATTGTAAATTTTTGTCACTCAATAGATAGCAATGTAAAACACTGAATAAATCAATTCACAAGCCTTGTATAAATCTAAGTAACAACATCCATTTTGCAGCTACCCAGAGCATTAACATTGTTTTTTTTTTTAATTGAAAACATATTTACAGGATTTTTTTAAAATATATTGGTACAGACAGGATAAGATTCCATAGAAACCAAAAGTTCTCCAGTGTAATGCCTTTGTTATGTTCATAAGAAATAATACTACGAAATATTAGTGGTTAAAAATGCCAATTTCCTTTCATTATATAGAGGTCTGCGGTGGAAATGATAACCATCCTTTTTAAACAGTGTTTTATTTATTATTATGAACATGAAATAAAATGCATAATGTGCCAGCAACTTGAGCAACAGGCTGCCTGGGAACCCAGCCTGTTATAAGGACAGATTAAAGTGACATTCTGTCATGGTTGACAAATCCCAAATTGAACTTACACTTAAAAACTGTTTATATGTGTAAATTTGCTTTGATCTGAAAATGCCTATCCGCCAATGCTGGAATCCAGATAGAATGCTGGATGAGCCACATTCACATTCATTCGTAACAACTTGGGATAGTTGAATTTTCCCAGCCTACCCACTTCTCTTCCCACGTTTCGTCATTGCAATTTAAAATCACAATGGATAGAAACTCTTCCAAATAACCCTTCCGAAACTATAACAGAATAGACCGTCTCTTCCTGCTTGCAAAAGATATCATATTTAATAGTAACATATAGTAAACTCTACCCTATAGCTGATATTGTTGTGAACTTAAAGTTGTTTTTTCAGTTTCAGGTTCAAAGACATTCACCCATGTTCTGAGATATCATAAATAGGTAGTGTCTGAAATATTACATGTCTGTAATAATTTAGTACATTGCAAGTCTATTTCAACTGCAGATTAATCAAGACACTTCACTGCGATTTCAGGTTTCTGTTTATGCCCAGTAAATGCAAGCATATGTCTGTAAAGAATAATGGGGATAAATCATGAGAAGTGACTTCAGGAAAAGGGGAAAAGATAAGGCATGGATTTTTGGGTTGCAAATACCTTCCAATCAGTGGTAGGATTCAAACTTTTTTTACTACCAGTTCTGTGGGCATGGCTTGGTGGATGTGGCAAGGGAAGGATACTGTAAAATCTCCAGTCAGAGGTGGTATTTGCTGGTTCTCTGAACTACTCAAAATTTCCACTACCGGTTCTCCAGAACTGGTCAGAACCTGCTGAATACACTTCTGCTTCCAATGTATCAAAGAAAGTAAGACAGTGAAACATAATGCAAAGGAATTCTTTCATTTTAAAACTGTTTTCTTCATTCATAATGAATGTCCCCTAGACTGGAATACACATGACCAGCAATGAATAGACTTTCTGGTAGTATAGGGGCTGCTTGATCCAACATTATTATTACCTGTAATATTTACAAGAAACAAAAAGGCTGAGCAAATACACCAAAGCTCTACACTGTTTGTTTGAACATCACATATAGTTTGATCTAGTGGTTAAGGCACTAGGTTAGAAATCTAGGAGACCCTGAGTTCTGCTCCTGTCTTAAGCATGAAATCCACCTGGTAATATTGGGCCAGTCATTCTCTTTCAGCTCACCTCACAGGGTTGTGGGGAAAATAGGAGGAGGAATGGATATTAGCTCTGTTTGCCACTTTGAGTTGTTTATAAAAAAAAACTGGTTAAAAAAAGTCTTAAAAGTACCATATTTTTGGAGCCTTTACTGAGGACAAGTGCTTGAAACATGCAAATCAGGAAAAGTGTTTTTTAACATCAGTGACCTTAAGGCCTGTGGACTTCAACTTCCAGAATTCCCCAATCAGTATGTTGTCACTGAGATTGAGAAAGACTGATCTATATTTTGAAAACTGTACTCGTGACAGAAAAGGATAGTGAAACCAAAGGTCTATAATCATTAAATAAGAGGTTTGCCATGAAAAGATATTCTATCTAGATAATCTATGCACTGACATGCATCTACGTTGATGGTCTGATTTTAGTAATGGCATTAAATATGCTGAAAAGTATGAGCCACACCAGAAGGACAGGGCACGTGTTCCCTTGAGGCTCTGCCCTCAATGCTGCAATACAGGTCAGGTCAGTTTCAATGAGACTGGAATGATTTATAAAACCACTCAGGGTATTGCTATTGTCTCTGTTTTATCCAGTTTTAAATCCCACTTTAGGGCTACTTTTATCATGACAAATTTCTTAATGTAAGAAACCCAATTATTACAATGTTTGGCGACCATGTGAAAGTTATCACATCTGGTAAAAAGATGCAATATTGCATGGGTATCACACACATCCAGGACAAATGATAAATGCATTTCCTGATCGTTATGAGTAACATCCCTTTTTAAGAGGATTTTTATGGGGGAGGGAGAGGGAGAACAGCCTCCTGCCAAATTTTTCGTTGCTCTCCAAATACCATTCTGAATGCAATTACTGGTCTGCAGATGAGATGTCTAGGAGCCTTAACAAAGGGTATTCATCTTCATCCATGCTGTCTTTTTATTCATGTATTTGTTAATGTGACACCATTAGGGTACAGAAGTGTCCCATTTCCTTCTGTCCCTTATCTCATTTCAGGCGTGAATACCAGCATGCTATCGCCATTTGCCCCACTGGTTTTTCTGGTGCTATCAGAGTGTTTGATGAAGTTGGCAATGAAGAGACATTCTTTCTCATCTTCTTTCATGTTCACAACAGGCTTGAATCTGTTGCTTTGGCTGTTTCATATATTCCAACACATTCATTAATCACAGTGTAAGACACTTCCCTGTTTATGTTTCCACTTTACTCCAAAGAGCAGCCAGAGAGAAATATCACAAGAATGCAGGATTGTGAGGAGAAAGGAAAGGAAAGAAAGGAAGGGAAAGATGTCCACACTTAGAGAACAGCCCCTCACTGCTTTAAGCTTATCCTGGTCTGTTTTATTCTTGGAAAGGGGAGTTAAAATAATAATCAGAAGACTTACTAGCTTATTATAATTTTGGTCCTGGTTTTCCACTGATAATGTACTGTACATGTGAAAAAAGTGCATTAGATTCTGGGTCAGGAATTTAAATGTATTTTCCAGAGGCAAGAAGAACCACAACATGATGCTGTTCCTATTAAGGTCAAATCTGACTACGTGAGAAATGCTAATCTCCAGTTTAATCTTGGTGTCTGTTTCTCCACCTTGAGTTGCAATAAATCTAGAAAGACTGACAAGAGGTGTAACAAATTGCCTGCAGCTTCATTTGGGTTAGGCGTAATCTCTCAAATATCTTTGCCAGTTAAGAAACTGAACAATCTTACTGTTAGCCAAGACTAAACAAGCCACCGAATCAAACCAATTTGGATATGCTAAAATTGATCCAAACAATGTATGTACTTGCAAGTATTAGAATCATTAAATTAATAACTTCAAAAAGAACTTAGAATACATCTAGTCTATCCTCAGGTGAATTCAACATCTATTGCAGGATAGAGCTTCAACATCCTAACATACGCACAGATCATGGTTTGCTGGGATACCTTTAGGGAATCAGAGTACAGGGCAGTTATTTCAATTTTGAGACAGTGTTTACCATCAGGAAGTTTATCCAAATTTTTAGTTAAAATGCATCGTCCAGAGAGGATCACTCAAGGGTTTTAGTTCTGCCTAATGGAGGAGGATGATTAAATCTTCCTTTCCCCAGGATGACAGCCTGTAAGATATTTGCAGAGTGTTTTCATCAGTCTTCTTCTGACTAAACCCAGCTTTTCAATCACTTTAATATGTCTATTTTTCTATTTCTCATTATCCCCGTCGCACTTCTCTGACTATAATTCAGTTTGTCTGTGTTATTCCATCCTCCTTTCTTCAAATACAACCTTATCTGCATTACAGCAGGCCAGAACATTTACAGTCTTGTGATAAGGACCTAATGTTCTTCAAGGAATCCTTCATATTGACATTGAACCTCTAATTCCTCAATCCAAACCTTTCCTAATGAAACCATCAAGAGCAATTATTCTTCTTTGAAGAACTCTCTGACATGAGCCAAAGCATTGAGAGACCAGCTAATGTTCTCACTTGAAGCTATTGACATAGGCCTTTACAACTATAACTAAAAGTTATATCTGATCAATAACTAGAGTAAAGAGGGTTAATTAAAACAAGGGTATTGACATACAGAATTGATTTTTATTTTTGCTGAAATAACAAGAGGCTTAAGCCTAAATACTAATATAAGCCATCATGTTTTGACTTTCTTTGCATCTTATTCTGTATAACTTTACAGAGATATTTGTTAAAGCTTGGCATTTATTGTAATGATTGGGAAAACAGGCCTAAGAGGGTATACTGGAAAAGACTGCTTAATGAGAAAAATGTGCGCCAAATACAATTGAGTCATATCCCAGTAAAGGACATTTATCAGGCTGTTTCTATAAATGCAGACAACTTGTAATCTAAATGTTTTTCATTTGCATCTTCTCATCTTTGCTTTTTTTGTTGAACGTACAGCTAATATCTGCTTTGATGTTGATTTTAAGTATTATGTCTTCTTTTGTATCAGAGATCATAATTAATTTTAAGAAAGATATGATTATTCTATAAACATTAGAAGTTCAGTGCCTTCATTGCATCTTCGATGCTGAAAGCTACTAAATATAACTTCCACATACTAATATGTTCATCTATCAGTTGTAATAGATAATCTTTCATTGAAAGGCCTAATTAGCCAATTTGGCATCATGGTGAAGGGGTGCTGCTGAGACCCAAATCTACACCAAATCACTGGATTACTCTGGGTAGTAACTCTCAACTCAATCTTTTTTCACATAATTATTGTGGGGAAAACTAGAAAAAGAGAGAGCACAGGAAATGAAATCTTGAGCTGCTGAACAAAAGATGGATCAAATAAATCAATACATAAGCAGATTTAAACCAGGACTGGACAATTTATGGTGGTAAAAGTCACATTTACCATGGGGGAAATCATTAAATTAGGACTATCA
Source organism: Notechis scutatus (assembly GCF_049901735.1). Lineage (NCBI taxonomy): Eukaryota > Metazoa > Chordata > Lepidosauria > Squamata > Elapidae > Notechis > Notechis scutatus. The sequence goes on from NC_142013.1 coordinate 89,288,911, forward strand.
AATTTAATCTACAATAGGCTTCCTAGGGATTTTTGAGACTGGAAGTAAGATTTGCTGTTTTCTACTTTTTGTCAGGCAGCATTTGCCCACTGATTTCAAGATAGGTCCACAAAATACATGCATTTTCTATAAAGAAAATGCAAATAAGTACAACATTATTTTTCAAAAAGGAGTTGCATCATGTAATTTTAAATACAAAAGTTCTACCTTACAGAAATATATGTCATGAAAGAAGAATATCAGGGAAATTACATTAATTTGTATTTGGGATATGAGTTATTGTAAAACTACAATAGGTGAATGTACAAAAGCCTTGCGAATAGCAAAAACTGAGCATCAGATATATATATATATATATATATATATATATATATATATATATATATATATATATATATATATATATATATATATATATATATATATATATATATATATATGGTATTCAGCTTTGTTCAGGTATTTTCCCACGTCATTATAGTTGTGCTTTTAAAGTTGTAGCAACGTTTCGGCAGAATCTCATCTGCCATCATCAGGCTTCTGTATTGTGTTCATCTGTGAGTCAGACTTTCCCAGCCAACACTATACAGAAGCCTGATGATGTCAGAAGAGATTCTGCCGAAACGTTGCTACAACTTTAAAAGCACAACTATAATGATGTGGGAAAATACCCGAACAAAGCTGAATACCATACATATAAATACCCATATGTATGTATGTATGTATATTCAGCAACTCAGGTTAATATTAATTTAATAAAATAGTTTATTTATTGTTCCATAAACAAGTAGAACCCTTCATAAAAGGCTTGAAATATAGTATCTTGTTTGTTTTTATATATATTGTTAGAAGAGATTATTTGTGGGTCAAAATTGAACTGTGACGCTCTCTGAGTTTTGTGGGTTTCCTGCGTTTCAAGCTAATACTGATGATATTATCTAATTTGGACCCCACACTTTAAATATATTATTTAATTTATTGAACAATGTTTTCAAAATACTTGCTTTTTCGTGCAGACTAAAATGGGAAAAAATGTCAAACTAGATTAGTTTTCTTTTGAAGTTGGGAGAGGCAGGTGGATGGAAAGAAGGGGGAGAGAGATGCTAGTGCCCTAAAATAAATAAATACGTCTACTGTTATTAAAATATTTAAACAAGAAAATAAAAGCCAACTCAAACTGATAGAAAATAAGAAAGAAAAAAGAAATCAAAATCTGAAAAAAGAAAAAAGCTAAAGCAAAATAGACAATAAAGAAGTGGATTCTGCTATTTTTTCACAGCCATTATAAGTAGGGGTGGGCTGCTGGGGGTTTGCAGGGGTTTGAGAGAGCCCAGGGGTGGGATTCAAATTTTTTAACTGGTTCTGTGGGTGTGGCTTAGTTGGTGGGAGTGGCTTGGTGGTCATGTGACTGGCTGGCCATGGCCAATTCAACATCACTCACATTGAGGCACACATCTCCTCGCCTGGTCTCTCATGACTGTGGGGATACTGCAACAGTCGTAAGTGTGAAAAATGGTCATAAGTCACTTTTTTCAGTGCCATTGTAACTTTGAATGGTCACTCTACACAAGCAAAGTACCAGCAAAGGAGGGGAAAAAAACTCCAGAGAAGTTCCTGAGACAGGAAGTCTAGTCCTGCCAAGAATGTAATAAGGGTTAACGCAGAGGCAGTTTCTGTAAGCAACACCAGAATGTTTCCTTCCTGCCTTTTTTACAGGATTAGGCCAGTAATTTCTTCTAACAACCAGTTCTCTGAACTGCTTAGAATGTTAACAACCAGTTCTACCGAATAGGTGCGAACTGGTAGGATCCCACCCCTGAGAGAGCCCCTAGATAAGGTTCTGTGAAGTTCGGAGAACCCCCATATCCCACTCCTGGCTGGCCTTGCCCACCCCACCCCTCCCAGGAGTCCCCACACAGTCCATTTTGGATGCAGTGAATGCACGGAGGCTTGGGGAGGACAAAACAATGGCCTCCCAGAAGTTCAGGGAGGCTGGAAATGGGCCTGTTTCCAACTTCCAGAAAGCCTCCGGAGCCCAGGGAGCCCATTTTCACCCTCCATGAACTTCGAGTAAAGCCTCTGGAGCTTGGGGAGGGCAAAAACACACCACTGCCATGGTGCAGAAGGCCAACTAGGTCACACCCACCATGGCCACGCTCGCACAGTAGCCAGGCAGAGAACCCTTTGCTAAATTTTTTGAAGCCCACCCAATTATAAGTACGCATATATATTTGACTATATTATCTAAAGTGATATATTGCTCTTTCTACTATATCTAATTACCAAATCATAAATTACAAGTTCATTATTTTTCACTTTTTCCAGCCCATAGTATAGATAATGCCTTTTCTCTAATCAAAGAGGCTAATTTATCCATTTCAGCACATTATGTCAACTTTACTCACCATTTCTCCATAGTTGGTAATGTCAAAACTTGCCAGCCTTGTGCATAATCTCACTTCTGTGGCCATGTATTGAAACAATCTCCTATGGATTTTTAAAAATCTATTTATCCACTAATCCTAAAAGGAAATGTTCTGGCTTCAACTGAATATTGAACTGTAAAATTCTCTGTATCGAATATGTATTTGGACCCACTTTTTCAAAGCTTTTTCATATGTTCCCCAAGCATGATAAAAATGTCCTTTCGTGTTGTTTACATTTCCAATATATATTCTAGATAACGTCTCTGGTATCTTTACCAACGATAATCATTTTATAAAAATTCTTTTTGAAATCATAATATAAATGTCAATCCTTTTAGCCACTTATTGATCCTTATATTATAAAATTCTAAGCTGACTTTATCATACCTTATTTAACTTATTCTTCCTCTATTTTAAAAGTTTATATATTTTAGCAATTACACCTTCATCATCAGTACACAATTATATTCAAAATTCTAAACTATTCTGCTCTGTACTATAAGTCTTATCCTTTTCAATCTTATAATTAAATAAGTTTCAATTCCATAATGATGTTATTTTGACTTTTGGTACACCTTTCTGTGATTTCCTTGTTTCTTTTATGTGTTTAATCTACCAAATTCTGGTATAATTACTTCTTTTGGTGCAACTTGCAATACATCTTGAGAATATTTAACAGAAATATCATAATGTGTTAGTGATAAATTTGAAGTGATATTCACAGTATGAAATGTGAATGTTTATATAGTCTTTGATTGATTCTCCTGGAGTTCAAACTAATTAGAAATAAAGTTTATGTGAGGTGAGCAATGAAGCAGTGATCACTCTGGCATTCAGGAGAAAACAAAAACAAAAAAACAAAAAAACCCACACACAAATTATTTGTACCTGCAATTTTCTGAAACAGTTGATAATTTTTGCTTATTTAATGAACTGGGATAAATCATTAGTACATATATTTGGCATATTTGCAAGTCTTTCAATATGCCGCTTTCATTTTTGCATTCTGGAGAAAGATATTTGCATTCTTGCATTTCTTTTTTTCTATTCCAATTCTTTGCTAAAAAGATCTTTATTTAATATATGCAATTAAAAATTATGTTATGATCTTGCTTGCTTGAGGCTTCCTTTGCTTCTTTATCTGAATGCAAAAATGGTTTCCAGATATCATATTCTTTTATTTTTGTTCATCACCTAGTGTTCTGCTGGTTATATGGTTATATTTATATGGTTATAAAAATAAAATAAATAATAAATAAAATAAGCATTAGCTCTGTTTAAAGGACAGCTCTTCCTATTCAAGGTAGCCAATGAACTAAGATTAGCATGTAACAAATTGAAGCAATCTAGTTGAACAGAAGCTCTTAAGATAGCATAGTAGAAAGGTGTGTTTTGTAAATAAAGTAGAAAAATGTGTATTGATGTCACTTTGAAGGTCAGGTGAATGGAGATTAATAGAGGATTAAATCAACTAGTTTTGCCCATTCTAACAGTCAGATAGATGAGCACTCCAGACAAGTCCTTAGACTGGAATACACGTTTTTCCCCCCTGGTTCTGAGACAAGTGCCAGTGGGAACAAGGCAGTCACCCTTATTAAACTCATCAGTGCATACTGGGATTTAGTTCCGGGACTGCTACTTTTTTAACTTATTAAAAAGCAGACCGAGTTAAACAGTGAGGGTTGGCTTGTTGACTGCAGTTTTAATTCAGAAGCATCTGGAATTTCACTTGCTCTACAGCCCATCAGTAGAATTATTATTATTTATTTAGATAACCTAACGGGAATACAATATATTGAATATGAAACAGTCCTTGGATGTAGTGAGGGTTACAATGGCCAGAGAAAAAACAGATGTTTCCTTAGGAAGGCCCAGCCATTGGGTTACAGTAGTTTTGTGTGAACTACTTTAAAGCTCCAGGTCACTTGAGAATTGCTTTGAGGTTTCTGATCAAACAAACCACAGGACTGAAGACTAAACTCTTCATAAACAACTTGGATTTTTTTCCTGATGAAAGGTCAGGTTTCTGCAAAACCACAGAGTTTCCATCCAAACCTATTGATTGTCTCAGTTAACTTGAAACAAGCCAGGTTCACTGGAAAGAATATGTGAACCTTGACCACTGGTCTGGCAAGTAACGGCCAAATAGAACATTTATGCCTGTCTCTGTCTTTTCTGCAAGTCCCTATTGGTATCAAACAAGCTTTTTTTTCCCCCTGTGAATTTGGGCTTGATCGGGAAATAGGGATGTGTGCAGAAGAATGTCTGGAAAGATGTCAAAAAGGCTGCATTAGTAATCTCTATATCTGTTTGCCAGAAGGGTATTCACTTTTCATTATTCTGCTTTAATATAATTCTAGACAAAGCGAAGTGTAAGAAAACATATTTAGCTGCATTTGCTCATCTTGTTCATTCTCTCTCCTTCTGTTTTGGTAAGCCTTTTCTTCATAAGGGCAGGGAGTGATTGGTGGAGAGTCTGCACTTGTTTTTATATAAAAGTGCTGAATATATTGATAGTACTATACAAACATTGAATAGTTACAGAAGCATCTGAAAGTGTCATTTGATAGTAAAGGTGAAGATCAAGAGCAGGGTTGTCAAACTCGCAGCCCACAGCCTGGATGCATCACACACTGGCCATGCCCATGCCCAGTTTAGCGAAGGAAGAAAAAAACTGATGATATGTCATGTGACGATGCGAGTCTGACACCCTTAATCAAGAATGTCAATTCAATGCTCTTAGATGGATCTTTCCATGTATCATTCTTACACCCATGTCACTGTATAGTGTGTTGCCTTTTGCTGCCACTTGTCTGTTGTTTGATGTTTTATCTCTATACTTACTGATTTATATAGTATTTAGATTACAATCACATGTTGGATTGTTTGAAAAGAAGGTTTACTGAATTTGTGGGAGAAGAATGCAGGGCGTTGATGCCAGAAATATTTCACATTCAGTTTGTCAGTAAATCCTACAACAGCAACCCCATTTACTTGTCTTAATTGAAGGAACTGTAACTACAAGAAAGTGACTTTCACCTGTGCATTGGGGACCATATTCAACATTTAACTGGGTGTAGGATAAACAGCTGGGTTTAAGTTAATGCAACTTAATTTGATCAAATGCATCTGTTTTTCCTTGTGTATTTAATATTTTCCTTTTCTGTTTCTATTCCAATTTTGTAGATAGTTTTGGATGGATTGTAAAAAACGTAGTTCTCAAGAAACCACATTTGTGCATTTCTGATCTAATGCCAGTGTATGATGTATGGAAAACATAGAAGGAATATAGATCAACAATATTGCAGTTCAAAAAAGAAAAACAATGCTGCTTGGTCAGCAGATTGATAATTAGAATATAGATATTAACCATCAAATTGTTTTTTATATGGAACAGTTACCAATATCAGAACACAATTAGGGAGCCCACTAATCTTCATACTTCTTTATGACAGCTGGAAGGGAAAAATAGTTTGCATTGCCTAGTAAGCAGCAACTCGTGCCAGATGCAAAGGCATGCTCTTTCGCTCTCTGGGTGTAAATTAAATAAAATTCACTCACAATAAATAAAGAGAACTCAGTGGGACAGAACACTGAAATATATAATTACAATAATAAATTATAAGCACACAAAACAAGTCAAAGAACTTTTAAAAATTAAATTAAAACCAAACCTAATTAATTCAACTGATTTAAAATGAAATCAAGTTTAGCTGATGTCAAGGTTAAAGAATAGGAGGAAGGTAGTTAATTCTGCCTATATCAACACCTACTTTCATATATAATGAACAGAATATTCCCTCTTGAAATAGCAATGTTATGCACAGCACAGTAAAGAAATAGCAAAAAGCATGAAGAAATTAAAAGGCACAAGATGAAGGAAATGTAAATCTGCTTTCCATTGAGGACCTGTATACTGCTGAAGTAAAAACAAAAACAAATGTGAAAATATTTACAGACCCTTCACACCCTGGACATAAACTGCTTCAACTCCTACCCTCAAAACGATGCTAAAGAGCACTGCACACCAGAACAACTAGACACAAAAACAGTTTTTCCCCGAACACCATCACTCTGCTAAATAAATAATTCTCTCAACACTGTCAAACTATTTACTAAGTCTGCATTACTTTTACTATTAATCCTCCCATTGTTCCTATCACCCATCTCTTCACACTTATGACTGTATGACTTTAACTTGTATCCTTATGATTTTTATTGACTGTTTCCTAGTATAATTTGATTGCTTATAATCCTATGACTATTAAGTGTTGTGCCTTGTTCTTGATGAATGTATCTTTTCTTTTATGTACACTGAGAGCATATGCACCAAGACAAATTTCTTGTGTGTCCAATCACACTTGGCCAATAAAAGAATTCTATTCTATTCTATTCTATTCTATTCTATTCTATTCTATTCTATTCTATTCTATTCTATTCTATTCTATTCTATTCACAACTATTTTGTTCTTTCATTTTGTAAAATTAAATCCTTGACTTTGAGCAGAAACCCCTTCTTTTGAGAAATTTATGTTCTTGGGCTTCTAGGTCTAGACTTCTATAGGAAGAAAAGCCATTATCACAGATCAGGTATAGGAAGAGATGTGGCATAACTATAGGATGATATTTATGAGTGCTTTTCATGCTTATTCCTCTTGTAAATGTGACATTTACTCAGGTTTAATGCCAGTGAGGCCTCTAGGGATAAAACTTCCAATGTTGGAAGATGGCGTATGTATGTAGACATGCTGTTGAAAGATTAATTGGATTCCAATTCATTAAACCTGATCACCTTGAATGTGAGATGAAGGGAATAGCACATTAAAAGACAATCACAACTGGGAAGACTTTTTGAATGTTTTCCATGGGTAATGGGATGGGATGGAATCTACCAGAATCCAGACAATAGGGGGGGAAACTACTCTTTGGGCAGCCATTTCAAAAAAGAAAATATTTCATTTTTATGAAGCCACTCAAGGGAAAACTTCAGAATCAGACTGCCAGCTCTAAGCAACACCCCATTTCCAAGCCATTGCTTATTTCAGTGAGAAGTCTAATTTTAAGGTCTTAATTTTATTTCTAAGTTAAAATTACCTGAGGGGAAACTGAATAGTGGGAAAGTCGTCTCTGAACAAATTCCTATCTTTGCAGGTTCTGGATTATTCCAGGACATTTTTCTGAGCCATCTAAGATATTAATGAAATGAATTGCAGTCTAGCCATGAACCTGAATAAGATGGTTTGTTCCAGATGCTTCTTAGATAGGAATGCATTTCAGTGGCTGCTTTGGCATTTTCACAGAACTCTGGAAAGTAGGCTTGCTAAGCACTTTATTGAACTCTGGTACTTCTCCTACATTCAGGGATTTCTTGGTTTATTGAAGAGTGCTGGGAAATAAGTAAGAGAAAATATTCCTGCTGTGTAGAATGCCTAGCGTTATCATCTGAAATATGGTGGCCTTGCTTATTCGAAGACTAGCTCGATACCCATGCTTCGCTACGAAACTATGTGGTCCAGCTTAGTTTTTTGGAAGGAAAATAAGGGGGGGGGAGGAATTCTGCCTCTGCCTACCAGCATCCATTGGTATTCATCTGGCTAGCATCCTGTCAGTGTGTGAGAGAGTTGAGAGCTGTTTGGAAAGTGAAACAGTATTTGCTGTGTGAGCAAGAAGGAGACAGCAAAGAGCCTGGGCGTGGCTTAGCTCAACTGTTCTGTACTAAAGCTGCTTGGTGCTGTGAAACTAAAACTGAAACTCCTCTCCTCTGCTTGTGTTTTGCATTTGGAACAGATTTCTTTTCAGGTGGGGAGGGGGAATAGAACTTCTTAGAAACAGAGCATGATAATAATAATAATAATAATAATAATAATAATAATAATAATAATAATAATAATAATAATAATAATAATAATAATAATAATAATAATATATGAAATACTAATGCTCTGGTGGTCATTTTGAAAAATCCTTTCCTAGTGAGTACCTAGAAGGAAGAGGAACATATGTGCCAAATTTCAAGTTTGTAGACTTTATGGTTCTGGAGATTCTGTGATGATGCATGAGAGGTATTTCTCTTTTATATATATGGATTTAGAGAAAGTGATGAATTGTAGAGAAAATGTATCCCTCTCAGTCATGGATCAACTTGGGCATAAGCTCATTCTGTGGGATGACTTTTAGATGGGTGAAGAGATTATCCCTGGTCTATTTAGATCATGTAGTATTAAGACCATCAACCATGGTACTCTTCTAGACCACAAGAAATGGGATTGGGGCACTGAATGAAAATAATTTCATCCCTTCCTGATGTTTTATTTGCTGTGATGGGGCAGGAGAGATTAGTCTGGTAGTTGTTTCAATTTGGGGTTCCATTTATCCCTTGCTGCTTTTCAAAAATTGCATGAAACCTCCACAAAAAACTTGGTGTAAAGCATCATTCACTACACTGATATTTAGATACCCTTTTTCAGATTGGACTGGCAGGAAAATATAATAAACAATTAATAAATAACACAAACAAGTCCTGCACTGAATTGAATATGTAGTTACAGCCATGAGCAAGTGCTCCCTTTCGGAAGTTAAACTCAAGTTTTCAGATATTTGTTTCCTTAGTTCTAAAAAATACAACCCTGTCAGATCTCTGAAGCAAACCTGTGGTATTTAGACTCACATACTCAAAGAGCCAACTTTCTTGGCCTGATCAGCTGGCTCCAGATCAGACAAACTAGTATAACTATGCTACCTTCTAGTAAACTGTCCTCAGTTTTCAGCTGTAGGAGAATGATGACTTTGGAAAACTACTAACTGATCAAGCCACTGGTGAACAGCTATTGACTTTTTGGCTTTTAATGACCCCAGACCCATAATCTCTTGCATTGGGGGTGGAGTCGGGGCAGCTGAATGGAGCTGAGTGTTTACTGGACAGATGCCCTTCCTGTTGCCAATGCAGAATTCACAGCTGATATTTACTTATTGTGCCCAGAGAGAGAAATATCTGCCACTCCCTAGGATCAAACTCACAGCCTCCTGATTGTGAGGTGAGTTCCACTTCTAGGCCACTGCACCAATCACTACTCAACAGCTATTGATAAGGATCCCATTTCCTGTGTGTGAACATCTAGAGGTTCTGCTAATTCTCCATAATCAAGAATGTATAAAGTTATACCCCCTCCTCCCTCTCTTCCTCTGACTCTTTCTTTCTCTCCCCCCATCTGCTAACTGGTTTCACATACTGTATAGGCTGCCATCTCAGCCTATTTTCCTTCCCTTATCCTTTCTCATTGCATCTCATCTATCTGTAGCTTTTCAGTCCCCTCTTTCTTTCTCCTGCTGGACTTTCCATTCTCAGAGCCAAGTGCTTATTTAAAACTCTTAGCAAAGAAAATGATTTCTGCAATATGTTTACTGTCCCATTGCTAGCTTTCAGGCACAGTACTATGCTCAGTTAATTTTCAGGCCTTCTTAAAAGCTATTCCTGCACTGACTGTTAATCTCACAATAATTGCTACTTCCCTTTTCATTGCCCATCCTGTAGACATGCTTTTACGGTGCTGCTCCTCAATAAAATTCAACTGTTTCTCTGAAGTGTCTATAATTCCATTTTAGGAGTGGTATAACACCATCTTCTCAACCTATTCACTCATTCTGTGTTGTGTTGCAGTTCTCACAGTCATTCATACTCTTTCTGTAGGCAGACTTCAACCTGTTTATCTTTTATATTCAGTCCTCGTTCATTCACCATCCATTGTTAAACCTCATTTATCTAGCAACACTAAGAAAGCAAAAAAGACATAGATTTCAATAGTTTTTTTTTACTGTTAGTCTGAGGTAAATATATCATCTTGAAAACTAAGTTAATTTTCCTAGCTTCAATAACATCAAATTAATGAAGGTGGAGTCTCTCTAAATGCTTTTTTTCATCTCTCAGTAGCTAGATTGAGTTGCCTTTTCTGAAAGAAACTTTCAAATGCCATGTCTCCTGATCTCTCACAATCTCTCTCTCACATTGCTTGACCCTCTCTTCTTGTTTTATCACATGCTGTTCTTGAGTTCTCATACAATCCATTCCCACTGCATTCCATTTCCTTTTATTTTTTTCCTGATATAGTCACCTCTCATTATCATAAATCAAACAACTGTAAAATTATAACAACTAAGTTCTTAAAGGACAGATTAGGCTAGAAAGTAGATCTTGTAAATTAACTCCTTTCTCTGTTCTCTCTCCCTACCACAGCGTGAAAAGAGAAAGTAAAAAGAGAAAGTAAAAATAGAAAAGTACAGGTAAACAGAAGCCTTGAAAAAAGAATGCAAAGACAATTCAGTAAATGTTAGTTCAGCTATTGGAAGGCAGGGTGTGTGAGACAGATGCTCAAGTTAATTGTGACTTAGTGCTCCAAGGGAAACTTTGACAAACTTTCAAGATTCTATTATTACACCATATGCAATAAAATAAAGTTCTATTTCTTTTTGCATTGTCTGCTCCCTTATCTGGACTATTCAAAATAATTACAGATGGTCTCACTTGAGATGTTTGTGAGCAAGGTAAAGTGCAAAAATGTTTAGAAAGCTTTGGAAAATATAAATATTTAAGTTTTTACATTAAAAATATGTCACTGCTTTAGAAAGAATCCTGTTTTACCTTGAAGAATCACTGAATCTTTCTGAAACAGAATCATTGGAAGACTTAACAAACCTGATGCTCATTGCTAGATGAACCTAAGCTGGATCAGTGTTTGATTTATTTTTTTATATGAGAATTCATTCTAAAGAGTTTTGACTAATTATTTAATGGTGAAGACAAATGGAGGCAACATGCCAAACCAAATGCTCATAATACATATCTCAAAAGTTCCTTTCTTTAACCTTGTCTGGAGCTGAGATAAGATAGTTCATTATGAAAATGATGATTGTACAGGATTAGGCAGACAACATGGAATCTCTACTTGATTAGTTCCCACCTCTCTTGTACTCTTCATTAAAACAAGAACTGGATGATTACTCCTACAGTGTGAAGTGTAAGATTATCAGATACAGTTAGTCTAAATGATCAGTGAGTTGCAGAAATGAATTGAATAGGCTTTACACTCCCCCCCCCCCCAGATCATGAATAATAATATTTTCTGAAAATATTAGCAAGCTTTTTCAGTACTTTAAGACATTTCTTTGATTCATTTTTTCTTGGCCTGACTTGTGGCAAATTAAAGTGCCAGATCTCATTTCTTGCAATTTCTTGATAACACATATGACAGTATAAGTCGATCAATGTTTGGATCTTAGAATTCATATATGCTAACACACATCAAAACCCTGAGAAAATCTATGATGTGACATATATTCATAAAATATAATAGTATTTTGACAGGTATTCAGTTAAATTGAATCAGTGAATCTGCATATTACATTTGTACATTGATAATGTCAATACAATCCCAAATCTTTATTTCTTAAATTGAAGATAAATATGAGTATTATTAGGATTGTGCAAAAATTCAAAGAGGTATTTTGCTTTGATAAAGGTTTACCTGAAGCATCTTTCTAAAGCTGCTTCACAAAGGCACATGTCATCCTTGTTTCAAAAAAAGTGAAAAAAGGAGCCACTCTGTTCTTGTTGCTTCAACTGTATTACTTTATTTGATTTCCAATCAACATTGATAATTATAAATGACCTCTGTGCATGCATGATTATTAGAACAGTTAGCCAAACTTAAGAAGTGACATGAAACCCCTTAAACAGGTACCTTAGAAAAGTACCTTGCAATGTTTCCATGTTTAGAGCATTTCATTAAACCTTATCTCATTCACACAGGCCTATAATTACCAGTATGGATAACTGAAAATATTTCTCTTAATACCTGGTCAAAAGTAGCTGATTAGATGGCAATCTTATAATAATATGTTTCATTAAAGTTTGAATCATCCAAAAATGCATTGAGAAGGTCAGAGGTGACTTATCTTCCTTTCCTTATTTCAGTTTTGATACCCACATTTTATTATTATTGTTAAATACAAAGTAGTTTACTGTCTCATAGTTTGGTATGTGGAATTATCTTGATTCAGGCCCAAAATGAAAAGTATAATTTTGATTGTACCCGAGACTATACAGGGAGGAAAGTATCTTTTTCTGTATTCATAGATGATGCAAAGACCTATGAGGAAATTAAATCAATAAGAACTTGTTTTCATATTTAGTTCATCTGAACTAATCAGTTTTTCTTTTGTACTTTCTATACTTTAACTATCCTGTTTTGGTTATAGAACATGGTTCTATAGAGGAAGCTTTCAGTGGCCTGAAGAGAATAGAAACAGGAGCAGATAACTAGTTTCAGTTAATTACTGTAGAGCATAAGGTCAAACACATGGCTACAATTCTTAAAAACAAATTTGTTCCAATAATATAATTTTTTAAAGTATAAAAGATTATAGCTGTTGCATGTGATTTTGTTTTATTTTATTATTGGCTTAGAATCTAACCAAATTATCTGAACAATTTTGGCTGACTTTTCTGCCTAGATATGTCTGTTTAGCAAATCAAAGCAAGCTGTATGAGTAAGCTAATTTAAAGTATTTGCTGACATTTATACTAAAGTAATCATTCTGGATTGTGAATGGAAATTTCAGCATGTATTCTGCACTGCCAACTAGACGTTTCAGCCAGAGCAAGCATTTAAAGTTGCTAATTGACAGGATTGTCCATTGGGATCCTATCAATAGCTTTCTTACTTCCTCCAAGATACAAAAACATGAACCTTAGGAAAGCCTGCCAAATTTATAGCTAAAGCCATTCAACTGAGAGCTTCCTTTCTAGATCAAATTGGAATTGAGTGCCAGGTTGATTGGATTATGTGATTATTTCATTGACTATTTTTTTATACCCAAGTACACTATATTATGTTATGTTATTTTATTTGATAGGATCATTAGAAAAATCAATAAAAAATAAGCTAAACTAAACAGAATGTACTCTTGATATGTTATACTTGTTGATATGTCTTTGCCTTGTTAATAGTAAGTTTTCTTTATTCCACCGTTAATCATTGTATTTTGTTATTTTCCCAATATTTTCTCCTATTTTACAAATGTGAGCCTTTTTCCCCCACTGAATTAACTTTTATAGTAGTTTCCACCATTTTTCAGATGTCTTCACTGAAGTGTATACTATGGCCCAAATAACTTTGAATAAATAAAATTAGTAATGCTCCAAAAGTTGATCCAGTATTATCATATGATTTGCCTTTTTGAAACCTTATTTTAAATTTGAGTGAATTTACTATATGACCACAATACAGAACTTGTAACTCTTTATACATTGCTTAACTGCCTTTTTCCAGAATCTGAGCTAGCATTGTTAATGATGATGGTTTTTAAGGAATTATAATTAAAGAACATCCGAAGGACTCCATATCTCTGATATCTCAGCAGCTTTCTGTAAGATGTGTACTTAACATGTTTTAACTCTTTAGCTGCAATAATTTAAATAGTAAAAAGGAGAACCCCCTAGCAGTGCTTATAAATCTATAATAGGATGGCAGTTTAGGAATGCAACCTTTTCTATTTTCCAGGTATTACCATACCATTTTGTACAACAAATTCAATTTTTTTTTACTACCGGTTCTATGGGCGTGGCTTGGTGGGCATGGCAGGGGAAGGATACTGTAAAATCTCCAGTCAGAGATGGTATTTGCCGGTTCTCTGAACTGCTCAAAATTTCTGCTGCTGGTTCTCCAGAACTAGTAAGAACCTTCTGAATACCACCTCTGGTTTTATCCCTTGTTGCCTTGGCAAAGGAGCTGGCATAAATATAACAAGATCATTTTCCTTTCTGTCTATACAGTCTGAGCAGGACTGACCTTTGGAGGCATAATAAACATTTGGGTATATAGTTTCTGGTGGTATCTCCCAAAAGTGAAATTGTTGGTTTTCAAAAACTTCAATGTTAATAAAATAATAACAATAACAATAATAATACATTTCACTTTATAAGACATCACTATTGCACCCTGAATCCTGATCATGAAAGAGGAGGGGAGTTTATTTTACCTTCAAAACCTAAGAAAAACAACTACTACCACCATCAACTTTTAAGCTGTGATAGCATTTATTTGAGGGACAGTTATCCTCTGTCAGATTAATCACTCCATTTCAGGAGCAAAATTCAGGAGCTTTCTGTTAATGGTTTATGTTAAGCTGAATCTTTGCAGTACTAAGCTACTTTTGGAAAAGTAACTATAATGCAGGCACATTTTTTATTATGCAGGAATATGTATTGTTCATATACATTATATTATTTTAACCCAAATAAATAAGGCATCCTTTCCTTATGGAGAGAACCTACTTCTATTGTAGGTTCAATAAAGTCTTGGGTGAAAACTTCCTTCCAATAAAGTACAGCACAACTAAGCCATAGGGTTGAGTTTAAGCCTATACCTTCCCATCCAGACTCTAATGGCTGTCAGGCAGTGGGATAAAATTTTGAGAGCATCACTAGGTTGGCCATAGCTTGAAGTGTACAAATGGGCATCATCATCAGGTTGATGATACCTAACCTCATGCTGATGGGTGACTTTGCATAGTTGTTCCACAAAAATGTCAAACATAAGGAACAAGAGCGCTGAGTCCTAAAATAATCTGATGTGTGGACATTGGAACTAGCTGCAGAAAAAAAAGAGAGAAACACCCAACGCTATTTTTCTCACTCCCTACAATTGATCCAGGAGCATATTATGAACCAATATCATGGACTACTGAGGGGTAAAAGAAAACAAAGACAATTGTGCAACCATTCTGTCTCCGTGCTATTTCTCTTGCATTAAATAAATTTCTCTTAAATTGCTGCAACTTTCTGAATTCTGAATGACAATAAGTTGCTTTCTCTATTGAATATGTTAGAAGTATTCATAGAATACTCTGCATAGAAGTCTCATGTCCTTCAGTTATGAGTCCTCCTTTCTTGAAGGCAGATACAGTACTATTAAAAAAGAAAGTTAACATTCCATAAAAGCCCTAAAAGCACTGTGTTGCTTTTTTGTCAAATTGAAAATTCTATAAGATTGCTGGAGAAGGAGGAACACACTCTGTTGTTTTGCAACCCTCCTGAGCTATGACCCATAATTTGTGAATCATTGGCTTACAATGAAATCCAACTGAAAACTAGTGAAATGTAGAATCTGCTTCAAACTTTTTTCCAGCTTTATCATGATTTTTTTTAAAAAAAAAAAACTTTCAGGATTCTCTGGATACCATTGCCAATTTCCTAACGTTGTTTGCACAATTTTGTGCTGTCCTAGAAAAGTCAATTGTTTAAATCCTCTTTAAGTTTGAAATTTCTAAAATTCTAGATGATGTATATGTGGAGGCAGCTTGAAGTATTATACTTGCTCACTTCCTCTATATGTATCTGAGAGCTGCATGGTTATACAGAGCTACAATTTAGGCTGCAAAAGTCTGAATGATCACAATATGGCTACAAAATGAAGCAGAAAACCCTAAGACTGTGCACACAATCATAAACATACATGCACATAAATGCAGGATTAGAACTTTGGAATCCGCAGTCTAGTCTGGGTCAAAAGGAAGCATAGTGCTTGAAATAGCGCTCAAAATAAAATCTTCAAAAAGAGTAAAGATAAAGCCAGTGTTTGTTAATATTAAATAACTAAAATTAGAAGAGAGTTAGAATAAAAGTGCTTAATTGTATTATTGAAGAAGAATGGTTATTTTTCAGGCAAATATAGTCCTTCTGCCTCAGAAGAATTCTACCATAACTCTTCTTTTTTTACCACATTTTCTCTAAGGGACACAACCAGACATAGCCTTGATACATTCTGAACATTT
This sequence comes from Notechis scutatus, assembly GCF_049901735.1. Taxonomy (NCBI): domain Eukaryota; kingdom Metazoa; phylum Chordata; class Lepidosauria; order Squamata; family Elapidae; genus Notechis; species Notechis scutatus. The sequence continues at coordinate 89,305,164 of NC_142013.1, forward strand.
GTGACAAAAAAAAAAAATAAGCTGATTGTTATGGCCCAAAATGCTGAAGAATGATTCAGGATGAAACTGGGAACCAGTTGGGAACCATTCAGAAATGGTCTGACTGACCCGTTTTCTAACTTGTTATCTAGGCTTGATCAAGCCTCAGGCCAAAGCATTCCCTTACCCCTGTCCATCATTTGTCCTGCTTTGTCTGCCCCACCTTATGGAGAGTGATGGGTGATTGTTCTTCTCACCAGGTGGTGATACATATTGGAACTTTCTTCTCTTTCCTCACCAATCCCACCTGTAAGTTCACTGCTGCAAGAGTTTACAGTTGATGAGGGGAAAGGTCCTGGGAAAGAGAATGGCTGGGAGCTCTAGCGGGTTTCTTCTTCTTCTTTTTCTTCCATTCAATCATGTCCAGATCTTGGAGACTGCTTCAACAAGACCCTGCAATCTTCTTGGCAAGATTTTTCAGAAGTGCTTTGCCATTGCTTTTTTCCTGGGGCTAAGAGAAACAGACTGGCCCCTGCTGATGTGTCAATCACAACACAAAATTGGCTTCCAGATCACAATGCCTTAAAAACATTAATTTAGATAAAAGCTTTTGAAATGATTGTGTTTCCAAGGTATAATTTGGGAATTATAATTTTCCTTTCCTCATGCGCAACTCATCTCTCCATTCCTTTGTGACAATTCCCATCTTACAATACTAAACATAAACATCCACACTTGGAAAACAAGGAAGGAAAAGTGGAAGAAGCAATATATACATTTTTGAATGTGATATTTGACTAATGTGTAAGCATCCTAAAGAATAAAATACTGAACAGAAGATGCTGATAAAAGCATATGCACGATTGCATTAGGGTTGCTTAACTGATTTTTTATCATTGTACATATGGTTTTTTATCAACATAGGTAGACGAAACATGTAAACTCCAGAATCAGATGGAATGAAAGACAATTCTTAGTAAAAATTCAAATCGGTCCTCCACAGTTAATCAACTAAAGATACCCCATTGACTCACTTTTTACCCTTATTCTTGCAATTTTTATCAAGAACATTACTTCTGAAAATGCTGCAATAATCATGGGAAAAAGTTCAACTCAAAAGTGAATGTCTGAAACAAGTGTTGTTTTTAGCAGTCTGGCTGTTGCTTAGCACAGCAGGGGTTGTTGCTTATGGAGGACACAGGTATTTTTTGAGTGGTGAATGGAAGACTTAATCATGCCCATTTGTTGGGAGGAAGAGATGGGAGGGAAGTATTTTATATTTCTCCTCTCTCTCTCTTTCTCTCTCTCTCTCTTACATTCTCGGAGAAATCTAGAATGTTCTCATTAGAATTACTGAGGGGAAAAGAAACATCTTTTGAGAATAGCAATTGCTTAAGAAGGGACAAAAAAAATGCCCCCCCCCAAAAAAAACACCCCAAAACCAAAACCAACAACAAAGTACAGTGTAGCTCATGCTTCTGTATTTTGCCATATAAATAATCCCTTGGCCATTTCTATATTTTGGGCAACTTAGAAAATCTATTTTATGTTTGGCTGAAACTAGGTGCTGTGGCAATACAAATTATTTCTAGGTAAATATAATAAAGGCGATGGAGATGTATGTTGAAAATGCCCAGGATTTTCTGCTAAATATTATGTACAGGAGCAAAACATTTTTTTTACAACGCACCATCTATTTTTCTTGCTTCCATTCTTTCTGGCTTCCCCTTCTCTGTAAGTCATTGTCTATTTCATTGATGAGGATCATATTTCACTGCAAGGTACAAATGGTCTTATTGGAAGTAGATACATAAACGATTTGGCATTTATTATCTACTTCCTAATAGCAGAGACCTATTCTGGAAAAATATGTCTACAGTGAGGAATGGTTATATAGTCCCTTTTGATCTGTACAACATTAGCTATAGAATAATGTTAAATGATCAGGGGTGGGATTCAAATTTCTTAACAACCAGTTCTGTGGGTGTGGCCTAATTTGTGGATGTGTCTTGGTGATCATGTGACTGGCTGGATGTAGCTTGCTGACTGGGCATGGCTTTTATGTAAATATTGTAAATATTTATGTAAATATTGAATTTTTTATAAAAAAAAAAAAGAGCAACTTTTATCCAAAATCAGGCAAAGCAGGCAGGCAGATTGAGTTGCTCACAGAATCACAGATTCACTCAGAGATCTATCTTTCTGCAATCTGCTACCTGAGTCTCCTCAGAAAAATAGAAGCTTCAGTCCTAAGAAAGGTTCAGCTCTGCTTTTAGATTAGCCAGAAAGCAAGAAATCAATTTCCTGCTTTCTAGCTAATCTAAATCTCCCGGCACAGCAGAACGGCTGATGGTTGTGGGGAAAAAAAGTAAAAATAGCAACTTACCAAAGGCAGGCAAGTTGGAAGGTGTGCATGCCAGGTAAGCAGTGAGTGGGCAGGGTGGGGCGGGGCGGGGCCAGTCAGTGGAGCAATTTGCTGGTTCTCTGAACTGCGCAGAATCATAACAACCGGTTATTATGATTCTGAACTGGACCAACCAGGTAGAATCCCATCCCTATAAATGGTACTTTAATAGTGGAAGACATGTTTGCATGTTCTGTGTCTTAGAATGGCCACAAGTTCAAAAACTTTCATTTGTGACTAAAGTTAACTGTGGCCCTCTGAATCATTTCATTTTCACAAATTGTGGTTCAACTTAATTATAGTTAATGAACACAAGCCAGCTTCAAATCATGAGATGGAAACAGCTCCATTATCCAGAGCTAAACTCAGCCATAATTTCAGATTCAGAGGTGCTAACTTGTGATTAATCTAAAGTAAAACCAGAACACTCCCATCTCCTCATAAGTAAAGGGGAAAGTGCATGAAAAAAACAGCTCAAATTTAGAAAGGGCTGTTTTGATTTTTTCTGTGGTAATTTTTAGAGCAAGTTAGTAAAGTCGGTATTTAAAATAAAATCCCAATTTCATAATATGGCTGGAAAAGATAGTGTAAGGGAAAATTCAGAAATAAAACTATCATGTAATATATCTGTTCTTTCAATTCCTCTGCATGATGAATGTTGTATGCAAACCACAGTAAATGGTTATTTTCTGAATTTCAGAAAAGCTCACCATTTTTTTTCCATTTATTTTTTTTTCTCCATGTTTCAGGCTGAGGCACAAGGAACCACTTTTATAACCTGTGGTCAGGAAGCCTGTTAATATAATGATAATGGCTCAGAAGTTATGTTGTGATTAGCAGTGTTAATATATTTGATAGAATAGCAATAAAAGTATGCAATTAGCTGAAAAAAGAGGTCTTTCTGCGCTTCATGTTTTCCAAAAAACAAATTTTCCCTGGTAAGATCATTCTGAATAAATTGACAAATGGCTGGGCAGTGGAGAGCCTTTGTTTCATACTGTCTTTGTTTAAACCCCTCATAATTCATCCAAAGAAATGCCCTTCTCAGTAATTAGTTACCTTTAATGTCTTCATTTTCATTTAAATGCTCAGTGATCAGGATAATTAGAATTAATTTAGCATTGTCATGTTATGCTAATGAAGCTTCTGCAACTTATCTCCGGCATCCTGCAGGCACAATGTTATCTGCAAAAAAAATGAGAACTCTTCTACTTTATCTGTCCATTTATACTCTTTGGTTAAAAAGTAATAACAGTAAGAATTGGCAAGGTTCCAGTTTCAATTTATGCAATGTCTGATGAAGAATTGAAACCACTTCAGCACATTCAGCTTACAAATTTCTCCACAGTGTTTGAGAACTGATTTGCATTTTTATTTATCTGCAGACCTGTGGTTTTTTTTTTTTACCCTACCTTTCCTATAGGATGCTACCTTTTTATCTATTCGAGACAAAAATGAAGTTTCATTTAAAGGAGGGGCTGTTCAATCCCCTCCCAGGTGTTAAAAAAAATCCTATCTCAAGCTCGCAGTGCTTAGCACTTCGGCTACCTCTTTGTCAACACATCTTCTTCTGCTATTCCCCCCCCCCCCACAATAAAAATGGGTACTTTGAAAGAGAACTGAGAAAATAGTGGTGAGGGAAGTGTTCAGCACGCTCACTAATGCCCAGGGTGCGGAAGAATCTACTGTCTGACCTCAGCCCGATACCAGGGTGTTGCCTGGAAGAAGGGAAGGTGCTTTCTCAGGCACACAAGAATTAGCCTTTTCTTGTGTCACTCCCAAACTATGGAACTATGCTCACTTCTTGTTGTTTATCTCTTCCAGAATGGAGTCAACCTTCATTCTTAGTCAACGCTTTTGGATTTATCCTTTTACTGAATTTAGTTTCTGCCTTTCTTCTATGACCTCATCAGAGGTCCTCTCTCATTTTCAACAACTCCTTGACATAAAGTGGGCTAAGGAACACAATGACTGGTTCAGATTAATGGAGCTGATTTTCTAAACTTTCCAAAATTTCTACCTCTATACTTGTATGAGTTTATATTTTACCCGTGAGGATCCTTGAGATTCCAATGGTTGAGGATAAAAATTTTAAAACAAACATTTCTCCTTCCTCCATCTGCCCTTGCCTTTTCTTGGTTGCTGCTCCTGATTGTGCCCACAGGCATAGCATTCTCCTTTTTTTCAATGTCTCAAAACAACATATTATAACCATCCAGCATCCAAGCAGGAACATTCCAATCATTTCTTGCGTGGGTCTAGGACAGGGCTGTATCACATGCTGGCCATGCCCGTGCCTAGTTTAGCGAAGGGGGGAAAAGTCCTGATACGTCGCGTGACGTTACTGTGATGATGTGATTTTGACACCCCTGGTCTAGGACAACTCACTGTGATCAACTCACCATGGCCATCTCACCACAGCCATCTTGCCATGACCATTTTGCTGTGGTCATCTCTCCACAGCCAACCTAGAATGGCCTTTTCGCCATGGACATCTAATCACACCCAACTTGCCATAGGACAACTCCCTGTGAAATAATCCATGCAGGATAACTTATCGTGATAAGTATTATCCACCACTGTTTGACATTATTTCCATTGACAAAAATGGAAATAATGTAGAAGAAACATGGCAGACAACATTTATTGCATTGAGTTATCTCACATAGATTTTTCCCACAGCGAGATGGCCACAGCAAGTTGTCCCATTCCATTCTTGTACAGCAGGGTTTCTTAGTAACATGCTTATGTGACCCTAGAGCCTTGCCACATTTTCACATCATTTTCTCAGGCCAGAGATTTAGCACTTTCTTTTCCCAAATGAGTTCCCTATCCCTTCGTGACACAATTGAAAGACTTGCATTTTAATCTCTTCATACCGATTACATTTCAGTGGTGGTGTTTACTTAGATTGGGTACAAGTGGGGACAATATACTGTTTTCTACCTGGGTGGCACTATTTGGCTGCTTATACTTCCTCCCTAAACTAGTTAATTTAATTTCTAATCATCCTTATATAGAAGATTCTGTTCCTCCCAGATATGGCAGGAAGAATAGATTTGATCGTTGCAAGAAATAAATGAAGATGGTGAAAAAAATGTACGATGATTTGCCTGCAATCTTAATTCAATATTTGCCTTCTTTCTGATGTAGCACAGAGGGGACCAAATGTTCATAGAAACTATCAGTAATCTACATTCTTTAATGTATATATTTCTCAAAATATTTAGTGATGTTTTGCACTTTAATGTTGTAGTTTATACATATTTTCCAAAAGCAGTCTAATTGTATTCTGTGGGATGTATTGCTCAGTAGGCCTATATATAACTGCAAATTGGAATCTTCTGACAAACATATATATTCCAAACAGTAAACAGATATTTATTTGAATCTTAAGATGTAGACTAGTCTATTTCTAAGAGGAAATAAGCTGAGACATATCAAGGAAGAGAAAAAACAGTCAGCAAGTAGATGATCTATGGTGACTTTTAAGCAGAAATATTATTCAGTGCTAATGGAAATCTTCAGACTTTTCCTTCAGAACAATTTCAATTCTTCAATAATTATATAATAATTCAAGCAGATTCTGAACCTGGACATTTTTTTTAAGTTTAAAAAAGTTAACTGCAAGATGGAAGTCATCTTTCACCAGTGTAGAAACAAAGTCAATCAAAATCAACAGCAGCCTACTTAAATTTGTTTGGGAGGTCTTGCCTTAACCAGGAAAGCAAACACTGGATATTTTTAAAAGCAAGTCTGTTGGGACAAGCAAATTTTATTCAGTAATGTCAAGAAAGATGTTTCCTTACATGGAAGACATTTCTTTTCAGTTGCCAGCCAAAATTTACCGCAGTGATGTTAACATTCCCCATTAAGGATTTCCAACGTTTTTAGTGACTGAACTAATACAATTGTACATAATAGCAGAAGTACATGACGATTGGTACAATAAATCTTCATCTTTTTCTGTACTATTTATTTCAGGACACATTTCATGTATTTGGCTTGGAAACTTGACACAGAAATTAGCCATTTTAGAGGCACAAAAAAGGTTTATTTACCTAAGAAACTTACTTAAGTTTGAGAATTGGGAATAGCTATATTTTTTTTTCAGTCTGCGATTGTATTTTCCATTTTATTTTCCATGTGTTTCTTCCAGGGAACACAAGGAAAGGTAAGGCTTCATGAGTTCCTTCCAGACAACTGGGGGACATGTCAAAAAAGTCAAGATGGCGGCTACAGGCTGTAAAGCTACCAACCAGAAAATTAGATTTAGTTATGCAGTGATTTCACTGAAGACAATAAGAGTAGTGTAAATGAAACAGGAAGGAGAAAGCAATACCATAAAAGAATATTTCTCAGCACCACCAAAATAAGTATCTCAAATAAATAAATCAGCCAAACAAAACTAGCCCCAAAACCATGAGCGGTTTGGACTTTGCTCTGTTCAGAACAAACAGATTGCATAATAAGCATTTAAAGTCAAAGACGATTAGCTAATGGAAAGAATAGCATCCCTGGCATTCAACATAACACAATTAACTGGAAAGAAAAACTAGGGTTTTCAGTGGTTTCAAAATGCTTTTCATCAGGGTAATAATAAGCATTACTCCCTGGCCCCAATTTTGAAATGTAACTGCTACTTTATATATGATTTTTAAAAAAATCCTTATTCATGTTTGATGCTTGAGGCATAATCCATTTTTATTTTCTTTTTCCTGGACTTAAGCAGAGATTTCTTTAAAATAAAGAGGCAATTTAAATTATAAATACTTCTGACTGTGTGCCAGCATAGTCAATGGTAAATATGGCTGCTTGAGCTATTCTGGACTGTTGTCCTGGTGAATCAGTATTCATTTTGGCTGTTAACATCTCACAGCTTTTGCAACTCCTCTTCAGTTCTAGATATAGCAAAATAGGGAACAGTTGCTTGCCTGAACCACACTGGACTTTTCAGGCCCTTGAAAATATGCATATTTGCCAGTTTTGTAGGAAACATTAGAATAAAAATTTAAAAAAAACAAAGAACCATGAGGATTTAGAGCAGGGGTGTCCAATCTTGACAACTTTAACACTTCAACTGCCAGAATTCCCAAGTCAGCCTGAGAGAGGAAATACTCAAGTCTTAAAGTTGCCAAGGTTGAACATCCCTAGTGTAGAGTACATACACGGGAAACCTTTTTATCTTTTGTAAAAAACTATGTTGGGAAAGTATGTCAGTAGAAATTTGCAGAGATGGCTCTTCATACATACATGCATATACAATATTTGAATTGATTTGCGCAATGTGACTTAAATGGAATTGGAGGTTTCAGCAAACTGTAGATACTCAGCCCTGGTCTTAACATACTATATGAACTATCATATTAAATCATGTTATGCTTTGTTTGGGCATAGCATGTTTTAGAAATAAAGCATATTAATGTAGAGCTACTATGTCAATCTAGGTGAGATCTCACCCATATCAGGTTCAGGAAGAATGGTAAAAACTTCTAACTATCTGGATTTTACTGCTTGACTTGGATCAGAAAAATTACCCTTCCTTAACATTTTAATTAGTCTTCCTTAATATTTTAAGGCTTCTTAAACTAGTTAATTCAAACTAATTTTATTTATTACAAAATGTAATAGCTTATGGCAGTATTGTCTGCTCTTTGCTATACATTTCTTCTTGTATAGTGAAGAAAATTGGAATATTGTATTTGGGAACAGCAATTACTACCTCTTGGAATTCAAAGTCAATATCAGATTTAAATTTTGGAAGACAAATGACCAATGAGTGACTTCGTTAAAACAGAGAGAACTGAGTCCTGGTCCTACCTTTGTCACAAAGCTCAACTTTTCTAGCCTTAAAAAGAAGGCAAAATGTTGCCAAGAAAACAGCATAGTCTTGTCTACAAAATAACCTGAAGTCAAAAATGACTTGAAAAAGGAAAAGAAAAGAAAACTGCCTTCTATTGAGCTGCTATGCTACCAGCCCCCACTACCACAAAGTTCCTACAGGAAAAGGGCAGTATGGACAACCGTGGGATCTGGCAGGGTGAGAGCTGTGGACCATAAACACAAAACTTTTGCTGTGTCCCAGCATAACAGATACAATGCCCTTGCTGACCTTAATAGGGACACTAAAGTGACAGGTCAAGGTAGTTGTGATAATGATAACTTAAGTAAGCCAGGGATCATGGTCCTAGAAGAAGAACTTACTTTGGAAAGGAGAAAGTGTGAATCAGGTATTATGTACCAGTCACCCAAGAAGAGCAAGGCATCCAAAAAGAGAAGCCACCTTCTGGTTGGGGACTCAATTATAAGGGATGTAAATTTAGGAAATAATACTGAGGTTTTGAAAGAGGTCAGGTGTCTACCAGGTGCTACTGCCAGCAGAGACAAGAAGCGTATTCTTAAGCGTAGTCAAGAATGCCAGCAAGGGCTGTGATGTTGATGCTATTATACATCTTGGTACAAATGATCTGTCCCAGAAGGATATACTTTCTGTTCAGAAAGACTTCCAGAGCTTGGGGTATGAACTTAGTAATATGGACTGTAGGGTTATCTTTTCAGAGGTTCTACCACTTTACAAGGAACAAAAAGGGAAAGGGCAGGGTGTAGTAGAGTTTAATGTGTGGCTAAAGGAGTGGTGTAAAAGGGAAGACTTTGGTTTTATTAGTCATCATGTCTGCAGCTGGTCCAATGAAAAACTGTACAAAAGAGATGGTTTGCATCCATCAAAGAAAGGGACTGCGTTACTTGGCATTAAATTCATAGATTTCCTGGATAAACATTTAAACTGAACAGCGGGGACAGAGAATTAATGGATTCAGAACATTACTGTCCCCAGCAACCTAAAACTGATAAGGATACCAGTGCATGCAAAATAGATGTTTGTGCAGGTAAGATTATCAACCTTGATGCCAACCAAAACCAAGCATTTAATAGTGAGTGCCATATCATGTGCACTAATCAAACAGGTGGCAAGAAAGTAGGGACAGGCAGGCACAACACAGGTTATGTAGACAGGAAACACAGTGTCTGGGGAACAAAGCAGGGTGAATTGGGAACTACGAATAGATGAAGGTAAATATGATATAGTTGGAATAACAGAAACTTGGTGGGATGAAACCCATGACTGGAATATACTGGTAGAAGGATACAAACTATTCAAAAAAACAACAACAGACCCCATAAAAGAGGAGGTGGAGTTGCACTGTATGTAAAGGACCACTATATTGCTACAGAAATGCATGAAACCAAAGATGAAAACCTCCTAGAATGCATATGGGTCAATATAAAAGAAAAAAAGAATGACATGGCCATAGGTGTATATTATAGGCTACCCAATCAAGCAGAAAAAATAGATGTCCTTTTTGCCAGCCAACTAACAAACATATGCAGGAAACACACAACAATAGTAATGGGAGACTTCAATTATCCTGATATCAATTGGAAAACTAATTCTGCACCGAGTGAGAAATCAAATAAGTTCCTTACCAACCTAGCTGACAACTTTGTTGTCCAAAAGTTAGAGGGTGAAACTAGAGGGACAGCCATACTGGACTTAATTCTTACAAACAGAGAAGAAGTAATAGAGGGAGTTGAAACTGCAGGAACCTTGGGTGAGAGTGACCAGGTCATACTAGAATTCAACATAACACAAACACAAGCAACAGAACATAATGACACCAGAGTCTTGGATTTTAAAAGAGCTCATTTAAATAAACTCAGAGAGAACTTGGGAAAGATTCCATGGATGAAAATCCTAAAGGGGAAAACAACTCAAGAATCTTGGGAAACTCTAAAAGGTATGATCATAGAAGCCACATAGAAGCCACAATACCACTGAGAAAGAAAAACAAGAAATCCAAGAAGAAACCAGCATGGCTACACGAAGATCTCTTTGGCAAATTGAAAGAAAAAAAGGACAAGCACAAAAAATGGAAAGAAAGACATACAACTAAGGCAGAATATCAGCAGATAGCCAGAATCTGCAAAGACAAAGTCAGGATAGCAAAGGCTCAGAACGAACAAAGACTTGCAACAAAAGTCAAAGATAATAAAAAAAGTTTCTTCCAACATATAAATAACAAGAAAAAAATCAAGGAAACAGTCGGTCCACTAAAGAGAGAAGATGGCAAGGAAGTAACAGGCAACAGAGAGAAAGCAGAACTGCTTAACTCATTCTTTGCCTCTGTCTTCATGCAAAAAGAAACTATAGCTCAACCTACCAAAAACATAACTGTAAAAGACAGACCAGAAATAAAAGTTAAAATAAGCAAAAAAAAATAGTAAAAGAACACCTGTCTGATCTTGATGAAAACAAATCACTGGGGCCTGATGGATTACATCCCAGAGTTTTAAAGGAGCTGGCAGAGGTCATCTCAGAACCACTGCACCATATCTTTCAAAAATCCTGGAGCACCGGGGAACAACCAGAGGACTGGAAAAGAGCTGATGTGGTTCCCATCTTCAAAAAAGCGGGGGGAAAGCAGACCCAGGAAACTATAGACCAATCAGCCTAACATCAATACCCGGGAAGATACTGGAAAAAATAATAAAAAAACAGACCTGCCAACATCTAGAAACAAGTAAAGTGATAACTAGCAGTCAGCATGGGTTTGTTAAAAACAGATCATGCCAAACCAATCTTATTTCATTCTTCAACACAGTGACTAAATTAGTAGACCAGCAAAATACTGTTGACATAATATATTTAGATTTCAGCAAGGCATTCGATAAAGTAGACCACAACCTACTTCTTAGTAAGCTAGAAAAATGTGGAATAGATAGCACCACCACTAGATGGATTCGCAACTGGCTGGCAAACCGTACTCAACGAGTAGTCCTTAATGGGTCTAAGTCTACATGGAGGGAAGTAAGCAGTGGGGTGCCACAAGGTTCTGTCTTAGGCCCAGTACTCTTCAATATCTTCATTAATGACTTAGATGGGGGAATAGAAGGGGAACTTACAAAATTTGCAGATAATACTAAGCTGGCAGGAATAGCTAACACCCAAGAAGATAGGCTCAAGATCCAGATGGATCTTGACAGACTAGAACACTGGGCCATATCTAATAAAATGAAATTCAATAAAGAGAAAAGTAAAGTCCTACACTTAGGCAAGAAAAACCAAAAGTACACATATAGACTGGGTGAAACCAAGCTCAATAGCAGTAACTGTGACAGGGATCTTGGAGTCTTAGTGGACAACCAGCTAAATATGAGCCAGCAGTGTGCAGCCACCGCCAAAAAAGCTAATGCAATCCTAAGTTGTATTAACAGAGGGATACAGTCAAGATCAAGGGAAGTACTAATACCACTCTATAAAGCTTTAATAAGACCACACCTAGACTACTGCATCCAGTTTTGATCACCATATTACAAAAAAGATGTTGAGACTCTAGAAAAAGTACAGAGAAGAGCAACCAGGATGATTAGGGGACTGGAGACTAAAACATACAACGAACGGTTGCAGAAACTGGGCTTGGCTAGTCTAGTAAAGAGAAGGACGAATGGAGACAAGATAGCAGTCTTCCAATATTTGAGGGGCTGCCACAGGGAGGAAGGGGTCAAGCTATTTTCTAAAGCACCTGTAGGCCAGACAAGGAATAATGGATGGAAACTGAACAAGGAGAGATTTAATCTGGAAACAAGGAGAAACTTTCTGACAGTGAGAACAATCAACCAATGGAACAGCTTGCCCTCGGAAGTTGTGGGAGCACCATCAGTTGAGACTTTCAAGAAGAGTTTGGACTGCCATTTGTCAGAAATGGTGTAGGGTCTCCTGCTTGGGCGGGGGTTTGGACTAGATGACCTACAAGGACCCTTCCAACTCTGATTATCAGTATCTGAATTCCTATAGAAGTCTAAATGACTGTCACTGGACTGTTTACAGTTTATTTTTATTTTTCCTCCTTGATGCTTATGCTTCTAATAAGTCAGGAAGAGAAAGCGATACACAGAAAATATTATTTAAACAATCACTGTGGAAAAGGGTGGAAAATATAGCAAACTGAATCAATTAACCGTGTTGAACATCCATCATATATTTATTTTTGAATGTATGTGTTTCCTGTGCCTTATTCATTCAGAATGTGATATGGGCTGTCGCCTCACATCCATTTGATTTCTCTGATAATCTCTTAGGAAGGTCACTGTCCCAGGCCCTATGGACTGCAAAATAAATTTCATGTTAGATCTTTATCTCTCTCTCAACAAAGAATTAGTTCAAAGTATTTGTTTTTATACCGTATGCATTTCCTTTGGGGGTAGTTGGAAAGCTTGTTTTGCAGTAATATTTACTATGAGGAACCCATTCTACCTGCAGAACTATGCTAGGATAGTATTAGACAAACATTTGCATAATTAAAAAAACATTGTGAATATATACAGATGCTACATGTGCCACTAGTTCTTGACATGGGCAAGTTTTTAGACTTGCAAAGTCAATTCTAGACTGTGCATGAGAGACACAGCACTTTTGAGACAAAATGGGGATTTGGTAGTCATTCTGGCATATGTAACCCACAGTAGTATCATACTCTTACTATTAGCAGGAAAAACTACATAGATCTTTGCATTTTGTGTGTGTGTATGAGTCAGTGTTAAGTTCCAGCTACTTTTGGAACTAATCCTGGTAATTTCTTGGCAATATTTCTGAAGGACCAAAAGAGAGTGACTGGTCCAAGGTCAACCAGTTGGCTTTGTGCCCTAGGCAGGACTAGAACTCCCAGTCACCTGGTTTCTAGCTTGATACTTTAACCAATAAAACCACGCTGGTTGTCTCAGACATGGAACATAGTTATGAGTAAAGCTGATACTTTGTTTACTTTTACCTTATCTCACTAAAGAATCTTATGTGAAAATTTTAATTTCCTTCTTTGTTTCTCTTTCATTCTGCCTTTAATTTCCTTTACTTGCTACTTCATACTCTTTTCCTGTGTTTTGCATAATATTGCTTCTGACAAAAGGGAATAGCACGATGGCTATGTACATACAAATGGTTGTATTACAAATTGTTCATTTAGAAATATGTAACCCATCAGAATACAGCTCCAGAGCCTCATGTATGATTTAACGATTGAATAAAACAGCAGTCAAAGCACAGTTTAATCTAATACATATCCAGTGATATTTGTGCTTCAGGTTGCTAACCCACTTTAACACTCAAATATATTTTTCTATGTATTTATCAACATTTTTCAAGAATGTTTCAAGAAAAGAGCCATATTTTATGATGAACTGGTTTGGCTTTAGATACTGCTACTGCTTATTCTTATGATCAATTACTGTTCTTCTGTGATTGCAATTATAGAAATAATCATCAAGAAGCTGTGAATGAATTTTGCAAAGAGTAGGGGGAGGTGGTTTTATAGGGCATTAAACATATAAATGTGCTTCCAAAAATATTTGTGGGAATACCATGCAGAGACAAAACTAACCAGCCTATCAGATGAAAGAGTGGCAGTGCATTCTGGGAATGGGATTTTCCAATCAATCAGTAACTCCTTTCATCATCTTTGCAGCCATCTTATAATAAATAGAAGCACTACAACATAGCCATTCAATAAGCAAGGGTTCAATCTTCTTCCACCCCAAGCTATTGGCAGAAAGCCAGAGGGGAGAAAAATAAATGACATTGTTCTGTCCATTGCTTAAAAAAATTAAATCAATTTACTGAAATATTAAATCAAATTAATGAGGCTGCAATAAATCTGATTCCTTTATGGCCCAATTCCCTTACTTTCTCCACGTTTTGAAGTTCAACAATACAGATGTATTTTTTATTCCTTCCAAATTCTATTCAGTGATCTTAGCTTTCGAAACGATAGTTAGAAGAGAGCAGCCTTTGATCAATGTATCCTTCAAAGTTAAAAACCTCTTTGAGAATCAATTTGACAGATGCATTTTTAGCTTGTTCACAATGATTTTTCCCTTTCTTTTTTTTGGGGGGGGGGTGATGGTGGTTGTGCAAACAGAACAAATGAGGGAAAGAAGCAAAAAATATAGGAGCAGTTCCTGTCCTGACATTAATTACCTGTGCAAGATCTAACTTGTGTTGCAAACACTTCAGGCAGCTTGTGTTGGAAACTTCTGGGGCATGGTACAACATGTATACGCAATATTTATGAAAGTCAGAATTTTACATAAGATTCTAATGTGGTATAGCATATGAGTGTGTGTATGCTTGACTTACAATGATAATTAGGACTAAGTAGGAAAATTTAGAATTTTTGTTGCTAAGCAAGGCAGTTGTTAAGTGAGTCATGGCCAATTTTGTCACCTTTTTGCCATAGTTGTTAAGTTAGTCACATGGTTGTTAGATGAATCTGGCTTCACCTAATGATTTATTGACTTGTTGGAAGTCAGCTGGGAGGGTAACAAATGGCAGTCCCATGATCCCATCTGCAACCATAATTAAACATATACTAGTTTCCAAGTGGGAATGCTAGAATAGTCTTAAGTGCAACAATCATATAAACCCTTTTTTTTACCAGCGCAAAGTCACTTTACACAGCGCTGTTGTAACTTTGATCACTAAATCAATGGTTTTAAGTCAAGGATTACCTGTAACATATGGAGTCAGTGTTATCACCCATACATTAATTGGCAAGTTTGACTTATGTTACAGTTTCATTGCACAAATAACATGCCAACTCTTATCTCCAATCAATCCCAAATCACAAGCAAAACATGATATTGGTGTTTCCATCCTAGCTTTAGAAACCCCTTTAAAAACCAGCCATCTATTACAACAAGAACATGGTAGCAAAAGATCAATCAGGCACATGTTGTCAAGAACTTTTTATGTTGAGCCAACACATAAGTTTTCAAGCAGTGGTTTGAACAAAAAATCGTGTCTCTTGCCCTTTTGATGGTGCATCTAAGCACTAATGAAACATTAGAATTGGGATTGTGAACAATTCCCATCTTATTCTCTGATAGGTGTTGTTATTGGAAGCAAGCAGCTTCATTGTGATTCTTGCTGGTGTTTGAATACCTTGTCTTAATATCGTCCAGTGTGGATCAATTGCATGGATCCTGTCCCCTCCTTCCCCCACATACTTTCTGCAAAATAAGTGTAGCAAGGCAACACATATTGGGAGAGAGGTATGCTAGGCACTCCAATTTCTTCATTAACTAGAATCTTTGCTGGCTTCACTAAGGCATAATGAGCAAGATTTGTTCTAATGAGAAAAAAAATGAATATATACTTCCATTCCTGCATTTCTTCCTTTCCTGTTTCTTTTAGACTTGATCCTTACCTTCATATATTTATGTTTTTGGGATGAGGCTTCAAACTAGGAAAAAACACAGGTCACAAAATTGTCTATGGTCCTAGACTACCTGAAAGCTTCAGCATAGTTGATTAGCTCAAAACAATTTTTAGTAATTGATATTGACGCTGTTACTGGGGCTAGCTTACAGCAGTTGCTTCCTGCAGTTTTTCTTATAGATAATTTCCTGAAGACTGGGAGACAACCAATGACATGACACAGTTAGTTTCATCTAACGCATTTCTATTGCTTTCTACTGCTTCTCTAGCCAAAAGATATGGAATTTGTTTCCAAGACTCTCTATTAAGTATTGTTTGTAATTTCTGCTTATCTTAATTAATCTTCATTATCTTGCTAGAATCTTTTTCTTCAATAGCAATCCTCAGTAATTGGATAGCTCAAAATAGCAATAGTACTTAGACTTATATATCACTTCACAGTGTTTTACAGCCCTCTCTAAGCGGTTTACAGTGTCAGCATATTGCCCCCAACAATCTGGGTCCTCATTTTATCCACCTCGGAAGGATGGAAGGCTGAGTCAACCTTGAGCTGGTGAGAATCAAACTGCTGAACTGCTCGCAGCTGGCAGTCAACAGAAGTAGCCTGCAGTACTGTGCTCTACCACTGCACCACCATGGCTCATGACCCCTGCTAGTTTAGAATTGAAACTTTTAACCAGGATCTCTTGACCAATGACCTAAAATTCAACAGCTTCAACTCACAATTCTATAAGGCATCGATAATAAATAGAGTGTAAATTAGCTATCATTATTTCATTTTGTAAAACATTCCTTCTAATATATTAGCTATGGGCTAGGTATTACACTTACTCTAAAAAAAGTTGAATATGTTTAACTTCTTTTAAAATGCATGGGATCTAAATTAATAATCTTGAACCTGTTCTATTAATTTTATCATAATAGGAGTGATAATAATGTCACCAGTATACCCTATTAGTGACATATTAGTGTCACTAATAGGGTATACTGTATTTGTACATGAAGACTTTAAAATGTATTGCATTTGTACATTTATATATACACATATACACAAACATATGCACAAACATATATTGTTTATGCATCTGTGTGTAAAGGTAGAAATGTCATGATGAAAAAGAATTAAATGTTGGTTAAAATGGCATACATAATAAAAGAAGGGGGCTTGAATAAGAGATCATAGATTGAATATAGATTATAAACTGTTTTTTTTTTTTGTTCATTTAGTCCTTTGAAATGAAAGACATATAATCGACAATTTTAATACTTATTAAAACAGCAATATAAAATATTTTTAAAAGGGAGATCACTTTTTAAAGCCACCAATTTATAATCTTAAAAAAATATGGAGGTGTTAATTGCAAATTTTAATTCATTAATAGAACCAGTAAGTATTACATGTCCCAGTAGATAAAATTATGTGTTTTTTTTGTCCTCTCATGCTTTTTTTTAAATAAATCAACAATTGCAAATATTAATACCTGCACAGGTTCTCATCATATAAAAATGGACCTTAATTGGCACAACAAGGAAATGTGTGGGATTTTTTAACTACTAGACTATTTTGGAGTACCAGTAGTACCAGTAGTATTTGTAAATTTAATCTTGTGCCAAAAAATATGCATAACCAGCTGTGAATTTTTTTTATACTGTAGTGCATATAAAGTGGGTTTTTTCCCCCTTGCAGTATAGGTGTTAATTGGTGTCTTTGTATCTTGTTAATTAACTTCTTGTAACACCTTTCTCCTCTTTATTTCAAATTTAATGAGCTCCCTTGTTGTACTATTTTTTATATAATTAGCTAAAACACAAAAAAGCCTATTTTTAAAGAGAGGAAGAGAAAAGCATTGAAAGAGAAAGAAAAGCTAAGAAGTAAGCATAACAGATTTTAGTCACAAATATGGGCTTTAAAAATATGATCTTTCATTTGGAAAAAAAACTCCTTCTATTAACACATGCACATGTTCAAATGATAGTTTAATTTGTTACACACATAGAAGAATCAGATGAAGACTGATATTATAAATTGCCCAGTAAACTTACAATAAATGTCTGGTGAAATACCGTACAAACATTTGAGGAGATGTTCTCTCTTAATTTCAATCTTCTAGCTCTTTTTTGCTAAAGTATTTCTATTATTTTTTTCTATGCACTTAACCAATCAGATTATATTTAAGTATGAGCCTTTAACTAACTGTTAATAGGTTCAAGGCGTAGTTTCCTTTGCTGCACGGGGAACCAGTGTGTAAATTGGATGTGCTATTTGATGTGATAAACATGTTTGCGATATTTGCATGTTGTAAGACTGTTCTAGCATACAGTAAGATGGAATGGCAATTATTATTATTTTAAATCAAAGTGACAAGAGTTGGAATTTGGATTTTGTAGGGAAATACTGGATTCAGATCCTTTGTTTTTTACTGCTTTTATTTCTTATGAACAGAAATGTGTATTTCTATTTCTTGTGAAATACAAGTAAATATACAGAATAGAATAACAGAGTTGGAAGGGACCTTGAAGGTCTTCTAGTCCAACCCCTGCTTGGGCAGGAAACCATACACCACTTCAGACAAATGGTTATCCAATCTCTTCTTAAAAACTTCCAGTGTTGGAGCATTTACAACTTCTGGAGGCAAGTTGCTCCACTGATTAACTGTTCCAGCTGTCAGGAAATTTCTCCTTAGTTCTAAGTTATTTTTCTCCTTGATTAGTTTCCACCCATTGCTTTTTGTCCTGCCTTCAGGAGCTTTGGAGAATAGCTTGACTCTGTCTTCTTTGTGGCAGCCCTTCAGATATTGGAACACTGCTATCATGTCACACCTTGAATCAGGGGTGGGATTCAAATTTCTTAACAACTGGTTCTGTGGGTATGGCCTAATATGTGGTTGTGGCTTGGTGGTCATCTGACTGGCTGGGCATGGCTTGTATGTAAATATTGTAAATATTTATGTAAATATTGAATTTTTTATTTAAAAAAAGAGCAACTTTTACCCAACATCAGGCAAAGCAGGCAGGCAGATTGAGTTGCTCACATAATTACAGATTCACTTAGAGATCTGTGTTTCTGCCATCTGCTACCTGAGTCTGCACTGAATAATAGAAGCTTCAGGCTCAGCTCTGCTTTTAGATTAACTAGAAAGCATTCAGAAAACTAGAAAACATTCAGGGATCTATCTTTCTGCAATCGGCTACCTGAGTCTGTCACATAAAATGTGTTTGCTAGCAAACTCATAAAATTTGCTAGCAAGCAAACTCACAAAATTAACTCACAACACACCATGTATGTAAATATTGATTTTTATTTATAAAAAAGAGCAACTTTTACCCAAAATCAGGCAGAACAGGCAGGCAGATTAAGTTGCTCACAGAATCACAGATTCACTTAGAGATCTGTGTTTCTGCCATCTGCTACCTGAGTCTGCACTGAATAATAGAAGCTTCAGGCTCAGCTCTGCTTTTAGATTAACTAGAAAGCAAGAAATCTGACGATTTCATGCTTTCTAGCTAATCTAAATCTCCCGGCACACCAGAACATCTGATGGTCGGGCGAGGGGGAAGGAAAAATAGCAACTTAGCAGGAAAGTTTGATGGCACGCAGGCCAGGTAAAAAGTGAGTGGGTGTGGCCAGGCAGTGGCACGATTTGCTGGTTCTCTGGCAGGAAGAATCCAACCCCTGGTGAGAGTCCATTTTGCCCGTACATGTAAACCATTTCCTAAAAACCACAGCTGTGCTGCCCAGACAGCTGACAAGCGCTGCGTGCGGGTGCACAGCATATGAAAATCCTCTTCTTTCCTGCTTTTTCAACCTCAGCTGTACCGTGCAAAGCAGCTGAGGTTGAAAAAGCAGGTACTAAAGGACAGCAAGAGCCCGGGCGGGCGACTGGGCCAAACAGAGCAGCAGACACCAAACCAGTTCGGTGTCTGCTGTTCTTCAAAGCTATCGGTTCTATAGAACTGGGCTGAACCAGTAGCATCCCCCTTGTCCTTCTTTTCATCAGACGAGACATACCCAATTCCAGCAACCATTCTTTATATGTTTTACCCTCCAATCCCCTAATTATCTTTGTTGCTCTTCTCTGCACTCTTTCTAGAGTCTCAACCTCTTTTTTACATTGTGGCGACCAAAACTGAATGCAGTCTTCCAAGTGTGGCCCTAACAAGGCAAGATAAAGTGGTATTAACACTTCACGTGATCTTGATTCTATCTCTGTTTATGCAGCCTAGAACTGTATTGGCTTTTTTGGCAGCTGCAGCACACTGCTGGCTCATATTTAAAGGTCGCCCACTAGGACTCCAAGATCCCTCTCTCACAATCATCACTATTGAGCAAGGTACATATATTGTACCTGTTTTTCTTGCCTAAATGTAGAACCTTACTTTTCTCACAATTGAATTTCATTTTCATGATGCTAGTGATCATTCCATGCATTTTATAAAGTAAAATTATATTTGGGCTTAACAACTCGTGTAGAAAGAGATGATCAATGCAGTGAGGATATAGCCCTTGATCAGAGAGTAACAATGTTCCAGAATTTATTTCAAGTATTTCTTTACTAATTTGGAAAAAGCAAACTGCACTCTTACTATGTGTAGGCTCATTAACTATAGCTGCATGCATCAAGAAAGTGCAAAACATCTGTATGTATAATATGTGTGGGCTTGGAAGTGTTTGTGGGTATGTTATACATGTACTAAGTTTATATCTGAATCTGCTTTCTTAATCATTTTCTGTCATATAAAAATCATTGCTGTTTAGTGGACAATGTAAGAACATTGTAAAAAATACAGCATTTTGACAAAACTTTTTTTTGTAATGATTTTGCAGCAATAATAATAAATGTAATTACATAAAAATTGTATTTTTATACATTATGCCTAGGTATAAATATTGTGAACAAATAGCACAAGTATTAAATATATTTTGTGTGCCTGAAAATGTCCAATAAAAAAGATTTTTAAAAATATTGCCTTTTTTTGTTATTATGAGTAAAATACATGTTATCACAATTTCATTATCTGAAGGTCTTGTTAGCCACAGTTGTTTGGCTGGAACGAAACTGCCATTTGAACTCCTTAAAAGTAAAATACAGTAGTAAGCATTCCCAGTGGGATGTGCAAAACAGGCCAGTCTGAAAAAGAATATTTCTCTCTTTTTTTTCTTCCTCCTCCTGAAACCTTCTGCTTACCCCTGAAAGCACTGATGTCAGTTTTTCAGTGATCATACGCAGTTCTAAGTATAGGGGCAAGAATAGGAAGTGACCTATAACACCAAATCTACTTCTTGTAGTTTTCAATGTACTTCTGGAAATGTGTGAACAAACTAGAATTACACTTAGATTGACAGTGTTACAAATAATATTTTCAAAGTAAAGACTGGTTGCCAGATTGTTCTATATTGTATCATTCTGGCTAAAACTGATGGAAACCTGGAAAAGATAAAATTGAAATCTGGGTTTTAAAATTAAAAAAATCTAAACTATAAGATGGGCATTATTTTAAAATGAAACAGTGGCTATTAGAAATTCTGATATTTCTAATGGTGATTATAACCATAGCATGATAATGAAATAATACCTTTCATTCTCTCTTTTGCAATTCTACCTGATACCATAGCTAGGGGTGGGATTCTATGTGGTTGGACCGTTTTATAGAACCGATTATTATGTTTCTGCAGTTCGGAGAACCGGCAAATCATGCCACTGGCTGGCCCCTGCCCTCCCACTCACTCCTTACCTGGCACGCATGCATCCAACTTGCCTTCACTTAATTTTTGGTAAGTTGCTATTTTTCCTTTTTTTTTCTCCCCCACCATCAGCTGTTATGACTATCAGCTGTATTATTTAGATTAGCTAGAAAGCAAGAAATTGGTGGATTTCTTGGTTTCTAGCTAATCTAAAAGCAGAGCTGAACCTTCCTTAGGACTGAAGCTTCTATTTTTCAGTGCAGATTCAGGCAATAGATTGCAGAATGGTAGATCTCTGAGTGAATCTGTGATTCTGCCAGCAACTCAATCTATCTACCTGCTTTGCCTGATTTTGGGTAAAAGTTGCTGTTTTTTTTTCATATGAAAAATTCAATATTTACATACATTGTGTGTTGTGAGTTAATTTTGTGAGTTTGCTTGCTAGCAAATTTTATGAGTTTGCTTGCAAGCAAATTTTATGTTACAGACTCAGGCAATAGATTGCAGAAAGATAGATCTCTGAGTGAATCTGTGATTCTGCCAGCAATTCAATCTGCCTGCCTGCTTTGCCTGATTTTGGGTAAAAGTTGCTCGTTTTTAATAAAAAAAATCAATATTTACATAAATATTTATAATATTTACATACAAGTCATGCCCACCCAGTCATGTGACTACTAAGCCACACCCACAAATTAGGCCACACCCACATAACCAGTTAATAAATTTGAATCCCACCCCTGACCATAGCTAATATCTATATAGATTTATAGCACATACTTCTGGGAACATGTTTCTACTAAAAAAATAATTTTACAATTTTTAATTTTTTGCTGTGACTCCTTACAGCTGATAAGCAAGAGCACAAAATGGAATTCTATATACTTCATATTGCAGAAATCTTCTCATTCCCAAATCAACGAGAAAATAGACCAATTTCTAGGTGGACTTCCAAACAGAAAAATTGCATAGGATTTCAAGATTTAATATTCTAAACCACTTAATCTTTAAGTTTTGTTATAATAGATTTAAAAGTCAGGTTTCTGCAATCACATGAGCACAAAGCTTTTCAAACAACCTTGACTTCAGAATGATGCATCTGGCCATACTTCAAGAGACATAGTTTTGCCAATTGACTAGATAATCCCTAAAGAAATTATGTTTAACTATCTATACGAAGCATACTTCTTCCTCCAAACATCACAATTCATTCAGAGTCACTTCCAACAGATACACACAATAGATTTCTTCTTTGATCTATGCTGACATTATTGACAATATCCCAAACGATTAGTCCAAGAAAAGTAATTGTGGTGACAGAAATTCAGTACAAATACAATCGATCCATAATCACATCCTAAAGATATAATGATTGCATCTCTTTTGCGCTGAGCTTGTCTTCCAGTGAGCTCAAGGACATACCCACACCAAAACTCAATAGCTTTTCATACTTTTTTCTGGGCATTTATTTTATTATTTTGACTTTTCAGACTACTTATAGCCTGGTCTCCATTTAAATACTAAGCATGCTGACTTCCCTTAGACTCAGTATTTCCATTTAGTCAGGTTCCTAGAGATACATTTGCTTGATTATTATTTTTTATTTTATTTTTTACTTGTTAATATGTATTCATAATACACATTACTAAAAACTGGAGAAAAAGTCTTTCATAGTGTTTCTTTCCTCATGACATTTCTACATGTTATATATCCATTTGAAAAGACTTTAAGTGTTGAGAAATATGGGATAGGGCTATAAACATGTTATGTTACCAGGGTTTCCACAGGATTTTGAAGTAATCCATCTATACAAAGCATTATTCTTGTTCCAAAATAATAACTCAATACCTGTGTTTCGCTACAAAACTATGTGATTGGGCTTAGCTTTTGGAGGGCTGTGTGGCCCCCTAAAGAAATGCCACCCCACACCATTACTGGCCCACTGCCAAACTGGTCGTGCTGGAAGATGTTGCAAGCAGCAGAACGTTCTTCATGAAGTCTCCAGACCCTGTCACATCTGTCACATGTGCTCAGTGTGAACCTACTTTCATCTGTGAAGAGCACAGGGCGCCAGTGGCGAATTTGCCAATCTTGGTGTTCTCTGGCAAATGCCAAACGTCCTGCACGGTGTTGGGCTGTAAGCACAACCCCCACCTGTGGATGTCAGGTGCTCATACCACCCTCATGGAGTCTGTTTCTGACAATTTGAGCAGCCACATGCACATTTATGGCCCACTGGAGGTCATTTTGCAGGGCTCTGGCAGTGCTCCTCCTGTCCCTTCTTACACAAAGGTGGAGGTAGTGGTCCTGATGCTGGGTTGTTGCCCTCCTACAGCCTCCTCCACGTCTCCTGATGTACTGGCCTGTCTCCTGGTAGTGTCTCCATGCTGTGGACACTACACCTGACAGACACAGCAAACCTTCTTGCCACAGCTCGCATTGATGTGCCATCCTGAATGAGCTGCACTACCTGAGCCACTTGTGTGGGGTTGTAGACTCCATCTCATGCTACCACTAGAGTGACAGCACCGCCAGCATTCAAAAGTGACCAAACCATCAGCCAGAAAGCATAGGAACTGAGAAGTGGTCTGTGGTCACCACCTGCAGAACCACTCCTTTATTGGGGATGTCTTGCTACCTGCCTATGCTTTCCACCTGTTGCCTATTCCATTTGCACAACAGCATGTGAAATTGATTGTCAATCAGTGTTGCTACCAAAGTGGACAGTTTGGTTTCACAGAAGTGTGATTGGCTTGGAGTTACATTGTGTTGTTTAAGTGTTCCCTTTATTTTTTTGAGCAGTATATATAGACTATATCGAATTGAAACATGTAGGGAAACTCCATGGCAATCTAATAACCTAAGAGTTAAGGTTTTTGACTGTGCTGCAGCAATTCTTTTTGCCAAAGAGCTGTATATTTAGAGAATTCCTATCATGCTACTTCAGGCAGATGTATTGCAGAACAGATAACATGAAATTTAAAAGCAATGAAAATCCAATTACGGAAATTAAATAAGAGCATAAAGCAAGAGGCAACAACAGTGGAAATTTAGTACCAAATACAATTATTCATAACATTAAAAATGATTTAGTTAAAGTCCAAATACCAAGTCTATAACCACCATTAAAAATGCATCATGATCAACATCACAAGAATTCACCTTAGAAGAGGGTTCCAAAGTCAAGATATGTGACCCTCTTTATTTATTTATGAATGGAGAATGAGGCACTCACTACTGATTGCTAAGGCAGACTGTCCTATGAAGCCAAGCATATTTCAGAACAGATGGCTTTCAATCTGTAAAGGGATTTACTTGTGCAGTAGGAAAATAACTACAGCTAAATCAGGAATAAAATGCCAGATTTTGCATACGTTCCTCTGTCTCAGATTCCTGCTCTTTCTTTAGATCTTGGTTGATACAGTATTTCTTGTATCAATGCATTTGATGAATCGAATATAGAGAAATGTTGTGCTGGCTGTACCAAGCATGTACATTTTCATATAGTGAATAATTAGTGAAAAAAGATAACACAAATATTATAACTATATCCGGTCTCACAAGCATATTTGGAACCAAATTTGATTTTGCAAATCTTTTCATATTTATTTTGGGACTAAGTCCCATAAACCTAATGAAACTCATTCTGGGAATGGCTGAATAGTCAGCAGGCATAATTGGTAGCGCTTAATCTACCCTAAAGCTTTTCAAGATTAAAACATGTCTAAATATTACTGTAGATCAAAAACAACAGTGAGGTAGTGAATTTATACTGAGTATCTTAGCCTTATGTGACAGAGTAATCCAGTTTGTATTTGTCCCATTTGGATGCTACCTTCTTCACTTGATGTAGCAAAATCCACTACTTTGAGAAGCTGCCAAATAGCTGCTCCTTTGCTTCAGCTTAATTTGGCATTGTTTGATTAGGCTCCTGCCAGTAATCAAGTCTATGGAGTTCACACTTCTGGTGGCAATTGGCTTATCCTAAAATATACAGTAAATAGAGGTGCCTTCTAGTTATGGAATTCATTCAATATTTGTTTAGTAATTTCTTCTGACCTTCATGATCTAATAGATGATTAATGCGTTTTTGTTCCTGGACAGCCTCTGGCACAGATGAAAGCGTAGTTTGTATAAGGAGAAACTTTCTAACAGTGAGAACAATCAACCAATGGAACAGCTTGCCCTCGGAAATTGTGGGAGTGTCATCACTTGAGACTTTCAATAAGAGATTGGATGCCATTTGTTAGAAATGGTGTAGGGTCTCCCGCTTGGGCGGGGCATTGGACTAGATGACCTACAAGGTCACTTCCAACTCTGATTATCTGTTATCTGTTATCATATGCTAATTCAGCTGGATGGCAATTAATAGGCAGTTCATCAAAGTATACTTTATGCCTTTTTCTCTTTTGTTCTCCTTGTTCTCATTCTAATCATATTGTGGAATATGTTAATTATCAGTAGAAATAGAAAATTCTGCCTTTTTTTTCTTTTTGTAAGCAGGATTATTATCATTTAAGGGTATATTGTCATTGACCTTACAATCAGGTTTTGAGCAAGTGCAGGTCTACAAGGATGAAAAAAAAATGGGTTCATCTCCATAATCAAAAGATCACCACACACACACACACACACACACACACACACACACACACACACACAGTTTTGGTGTCTGCAATTTAAAAAGTGAATTGTAAAGAGTCAAAATAGCAACATGATCAAGAGGATGGGAACAACATGCTTTAAGAAACAGCTACAACCCTTAGAATATATTTAGTTTTTAGAAATGATGAAACAAAGTTCAAAATTATGTATTATATGAGAAATGCTGTAGCATTTCACACTGGTAGAATAATCACCAAATGAAATGGAATTGTAGGAGATTCACACTATAACTAGAAAGGGATACTTTGTGCACCTAGTACTACAAAATAAACCATAGTTTGCTGTAATGAATGACTCTAAAATGTGCTTTCATGTCTCATTCTACATCATAATATTATAAAGATATGGGAAAACATCACAAGTCTTTTCATTTTCATTGGTATCAATTTCTAGTCCATGAAGTATGTCGATGAATTGCACTGAGAACATGGCTAAAGGAAAAGAAATATTTAACAAGATGAAAAACCTATTATGGGTACTATTGAGAGGTTATGCCCAAGGTAGTCTATCCCCATCCAAACAACACATGCTCTAGTATCTCTGTAGATCAGTATTTCTCAACCTCAGAAACTTTACGATGTATGGACTTCACCTCCCAGAATTCCCCAGTCCATGTGTGGGCTGCAGAATCCTGGGAGTTAAAGTCCACCCATCTTAAAGTTACTAAGGTTTAGAAACATAGCTCTAAATATACCAAATTGTTTGGGTTTTTTATTATTTTTCTTACCTAAAGAAATAGCAGATAGAAGATTTGTCTATTGAGCCTTTTTTGTTTTTGACAGCTTTACATATATGACTATGTTTAATCTAAAGAGTTTCAGGTTTTGCTTGCCAGCTCTAATGACATTTGGAAATTGCAGTGTTCACAAATGTTCACAAATGTTCACAAATGTGCAGTGTTCACAAATGCTCCTGTCGGAATCTGATTTGGAGGAGGAGGTTGAACAGCAGACAGGGAGTGGGAGTGTGGCTCCATTGGCTGTGGAAGAAACTGAGGAAGGGCAAAGTCCGGCTGGGCAGTGCAGGGGAAAGGGAGAGGAAGGGAGAGGGAATTCAGAGGAAGACCCAGGCCCACCCCCTCTTCATCCTAGTGCACACAGGGAGGAATAAAGAAGAGAGCAACATGGGTTGCATGGCTTACGGGGGAGGAAAGGGCCCTGATTCCTTTCATTAGCTGCAGCTGGGAACACAGTGTATAAAAAAAGGAAGTTGCACATAGCAAGCTGTTGGGAGCAAATGTGAAATTATTTTGTAGAGTCATGGCTTATCTGTGTTCCTGGCATCTTCCCAACTGTGTGAGTTTTGCTGTGCTTTCAAGTCTGAAATTCCTTCTCCTGCCCTGTCAAGCTAATTACTTCAGTTTGGTTTGTTTGGATTTTAAGTTACAGTTTGTGTGCACCTTGTTTTGGACTGAATTTTCTACAGTTAAGGGCTGTTCCTGGGAGAGTTTTTCTCCAGCTGAAGATAACCTGGACATTGGGGACAAAGTTGGAGACAATAAAGGGACTCATTGCTTATTTGACTATGTTGCCTTTGTGCCATGACCCGGGTCATCACATGTGCATCAAAAGAGCTACTTAAGAAAGTTTAAAGGTCTATATCTATCAGAACCCAACTCTCTGAATTCTCTGAAAGTTGATGGTTCTATTTAAATCTTCTATGTTGGTATTAAGCATGCTTAAAATCCCTAGCTCCTAAGTACTCTTGATTATAGTTGCATTGAAGGTTTCTAATCCTTCCTTGAATTGAACAACATAACTATCAGCATTTCCCACCTTCTTCCATCTTTCTTTTCAGACACAATGGATCTTTATCCCAGCATCAGTCACTAGCCTAGGATAAGGTGGAAGACCTACAGAAACTATAGGCCAGTTTCTTAAAAGCTTGCAAGATATTATCATATTTAATACTGCATCAGTTTGAAATCATAACAGATATATTGTCTACTCACATATATTATCTATTTAACAAGTATTGGAAAAGGGTAAACAGAGAAAAGAAATGATTCTTTCTGTCATATTGGGAGAAAACATATATTTTTAATTGAAAATAACAACTATTTGCATGACTGAAGTTACTAGAGGTAGTCCCTTGATCTATGATCAGTTATGATAGATGTCCCTAGGGCTACTAGTGATCCAGATACAAGAGTCTGATGATCAGGCCACACCCCCATTGTCACATGATTGCATTTGGGCACTCAGCAATTTATGGCCAATTGCAACATCCTGGAGTCCTGTAACTGCTATTTGTGATATGGGGGTGGGGGGGGGCTGTCAGAAACCAGCATTTACTTCCACGATCTGGCAAAAAAAAATGTCCATTGCAAAAAAATAGATTTACTTGATGACTGCTGCAAAAAAAGATTGTAACATTGGTCAAATGGATGACCTGCTGAACAAGCAGAATGTCTTAGGACCACAATTCCAGACTCAATTATGGTTGTAAGTCAAGATCTGCCTGTAATGTAAGCTGCATCTTTTCACTCAGGCCAGACACCTGCATCATTCAGGCTACAGCGATGCCCAAACATTCACCTGGCTGAGAAGCATCAAAGGGCAATTGGTGTGTTGTTCTGCTGTGGATTCAGATGACAGTGTTCAATATTAGAGTACAATGTTTCACAGTTACCAAAGTTTCCACTCGGTGCCTTGCATGTATGAGACTTCAATCAGGAGAGACAAGTCCCCATCAAGACATTATTTTTTAAAAAAACAAACTACCCTAGAATTACCTTTTCATTACTGTAATGAAAAAGAAACTGTTCATGCATTTGCATCTATGATCCTATTTTATTATTTCAGGGCTAAAATAGGTGCCATTTCATAAAGATTTTCAAGAGTAGTAATACTATTACAATATAATCATTTTTTTAAAAAAAAACTACTTTGGTTTCTGTTAATGACACAATGAATTTTCTGACAGTAGTGCTGTTTTATTTTACCACTAATTCTCATTGCCATCAGTATTAGGAGTGATATTTCCTTTCCTTCTATTTTTTTTTCTTTTTTTTCTTTTCAGTTGTCATGATGTCCCACAAATTACCACAAGAATGGATCTGCATTGGTCATTTTTCAGCTTTTTCTCCGTTAACAAATATTTATTTGTTTCATTGTTGACTATTATGATTCTTGGTCAAAAACTAGAACATGATATTGGGCTTGAGAAATATAATAGCTTTGAAATTCATCTTAAATGACAGTAATAACAGAAATGGAACTGAATTCTTGGAAAATGAATAATGAAAAGTTAAGATGAGAACGAAGAGAAGAACATATCACTATGTTCAGGAATGTTTACAAAGTATGGTCAACATCATCAAGATGAAAGCACAGAAGTGTAATCAAAGGTTTGACTATTTGAGGTTTTTTAAATGTGCATTGAACATAGTTGTATTAATTATTCTTTTTTGTTTTTTATGGTTATAATTGATGATTAAAAACAAACAAATCATTTGTGTTTAAGCTCCAGAATATTGCTGTTATTACTGTTATTTTGTTTAAAAGCAGAATAGAAGCCATATTTGATGTGAGCTTTTGAATACCATTTCATGTTAGTTTTACCAAGCTATCTAACCTTGTATGTTTTTCATATTTAGGCATTTCTTCCAGCAGCAGAAATAAACATTCTTCATTCCATCCCAAATCCTATACCTTTACCTTTACACATGTATGTCTTGCAAATTCATATAACTTTTGGAAGCTTCTTTAGATCTTGCAGATACAATTGAATTTTCATTCTAGCTTCTATGATTCTTCTTGGACTTCCACCCTATCATTTTCTATAAAAGCATACTTTGGGGAATGCATGGAAGAGATGAATGGATATTCTAATTCCATATCAATGGCACATTTTTATATAAAATGCCCATAATGTATTACATACATACATACATACATACATACATACATACATACATACATACATACATACATTATATGCATACATACATGCAATATGTTAAGCAAGAAAATGAGAACTCACAAAAAGGAAGAAAAGAGAAAAAGAAATAAAGAAAAAGCAAAAAATTCAAGGGAAGTGAAAAAGTTACATAAAGAGAAAGAAGTGGCTAACTACTAACAAACACACACACACACACACACACACAAACTGACATAATATATTAACAAAATCCTAAATTGGAGAAACAAAGAATGATCTCGATAGGAGACTTGAGCTGTGGAAGTGGATTCTTATATTAAATATTAAGCATTATTCATTTTTATTCATTTTTTATTCAGTTTATACATCTCAAGTTCATGACTCTGAACAGGTGATAACAAGAAAAAAATAATTAAAACACATAATCATAAACACAACACATTCAGCAGCTACGGTAGAAACACCCCTCTCAATATTCATGCCTTTATATTGGAAAGAATCTAAGCGAGAACTCCACACACATCTGGCTTAAGAATGAAATAACACAAAAGGAAAAGCAGTCTTTAGGAAAACAGCATACACTGCAAGATTCTTGTTCCACTGTCTTTAAGCTTGCCTTGCTTTATATAGAGAGACTCCTGACAACCTAGCACTTTGAAAGCATGCAAATGCAAGTAGATAAATAGATACCGTTGGTGGGAAGGTAACAGCACTACATGACATCATGCTGGCCACATGACCGCATAAACATCTTCAGACAGCACTTTTCAATGGCCTTGAAATGGAGATGAGCACCGCCCCCTAAATTTGGTAGTGATTAGAGGAGTAAAGTCAGCAGGGACTCCTTTACCTTTTACTTTCTATAGAGAGAAATAAGGAAAAATTCTGATCTCTTATCATTTTCCTACTTCCACAGACAAATTAAATTATTTCTAGTCACAAATCCCTCACAAACCTATTCTCACTGTCTTTACTGCTGCTATTCTTGAAATGCTGAGACCAACTAAACAACCTATAAACCAACCAGTTCTTCCACCAGCTGACTAATAAGATTATGAACAGTGTCATTCAACCAGTGTCCCACCTGAGCTACTCTTTCTCTGGAGAATTTCAAAGGGAAAACTAGTTTTTCTCTGGTTGTCAATGAATTGATGCAGAGCTAGAAGTAAGAAGACTTACTTCCTCACAGCTATGTCATGAGGCTGGAAAAGTCACAGCTGCTTTTGAAAAACCTTATATAAAGATGTACCCTAAACTTAAAAGAAATAACACAAGTATGAGAAGATATCAGAGAGCTTTGGTGGTGCAGTTGTTAGAATGCAGTACTGCAGGCTAATTCTGCTAACTGCCAGCAGTTCAACAGTTCGATTCTCAACGGCTCAAGGTTGACTCAGCCTTCCATCCTTCTGAGGTTGGTAAAATGAGGACCCAAATTGTTGGGGGCAATATTCTGACTCTGTAAACCACTAAGAGGAGGCTGTAAAGCTGTATATAAGCCTAAGTGCTATTGCTATATCAGAGACAATACCAGTTTGATAATTATCTACCCTTTTTTGTGTATGTGAAAATCTATATTTATGTGCTGATAAATGCTCCATGTTCATTTTCTACCTTAGATTTAACAAGCTCATCAAAATATAAGTTTTGTTTCAAACTGCTTAGATTGTTTAGAACATTGGGCCTGTCCTGAGCAAATTATAGGACTGCTCAAGGATCCTTTGTTTGCATTGCTCCCTTAATGTTTTTTTTAAAAAAATGTCTGGGTTCAGGCTAAATGACAGATCTTTTAAAAAAGTTCCTTCAATGAGTTTTATTCAGATTTCATTTGTAGCTTTCTTTATGTCAATGATTCCAGCTGCAAGCAGAGAATGACACAAAACTTTTCTTGGATAATGTATGTCCTCAGGGAGGAAAAATAGTAAGCCATGAGGTCAAGTGAACCATTGACTTCTCTGTTCTCAAATGAAATGATGCTCCCTCTTTAGGCTTAAGAGACCCCCCTTGAGCTGAAACAATGGACAACCAAGTGTACATAAGCAATAAGTATAAGGGGCCCTTGTATCTACCATTTTTCATCAAGCAAAAACATCCTTGAAGCAGCAGAGACCCAACTGGAGTCATTAGCATCTTAAGGAACAGAGTGCTCTCTGCTTGTCATCTAATTATGTGTAGCTCTTTCTGACTGCTGATGTTTAGAAGCAAGTATTCTTCTTATGATTTTAGGACTACGCTTTGATGAAATCAGGCAGGCATACCTCCCTAAACGAGTTGTGTTTTTTTCCCCTTCTGTTTTCAATTGCAGCCTGTTTCCAGCTCAGCCCAAATGCTCCCATTGTTCTACTTACTTCCCTGTAAGCTTTTAAATAGTCTCACAAGAGTAATTGGATTACAGAAATGGTTTTCACCACTATCAAGAGAATTAACGTATATCATCATGCAATATTTTAATTCTTGGCTTCAGGCAAAACACCGAGCGTAACATGCAAAATACAAACATCCAAGCTTACTTCAAGTTATTTCTTTATAGTCTTTCAGTTCATGAAGAACCTTTAAGAAAACCAGTAATTTTAAAACAAAACAAACCCATGAACCTATCTACCTACTTTAAGTCTCCTATACTACTTTATTCAAACATTTATTTTAAACTAAAGTCATTTGCTTTAATTGGTCCTATTTTTTCCCCTCAGATTCATAAAATGTGTTTGAAAAAATGCCACATTATTACTGGCTGAAAAGTTATAAAGCAAGAAGCTTTGTATACGGTAAAAAGCTATTACAAAAAAGAAAACCTAATTTCAATAGAACTATAGTCTTGTTAAGATAATTTTAATCACTCTACCACATGCAACAAATGTCAAGGACAGAAACATAAGTTTTGGAATGATATTTTGAAGCAGTCCTCATTTTGGAAAGGATAGCTTTCCCTGAGATAGTTTGAGATAGGAAAACCTCATCTAAGTATTTTTTAGGGAAAAATATTTAAAAAGCATTAAAAAAACAATTACAACTAGAAGGTTAAAATGAAGTGACAAGGCCCAAAATGAAGCATTCTTACAGTCCTTTCTGCTTTAAGAAACAAAGGTTGGTCTAATAGACTCTCATACAAGGGTTGAAGTTTTGAAGCTTTGTGATAGTATTGATCAGTTTCTGAGATTCAGTGCCATTCACCATCTAAACTGGGGCATTTCCACTCCACGCACACTCTAGGGCAACGAGATGATTTATTTCCAGCTCAGCTGCAATTTATTTGAAAATGCTGTTTAAAGAAAAAAAAAAAAGAGCCTTTGTAGAACTTGTGGCCTTTCAGCCTTTCTTCTTAGGAACTACCGGAGTTTTACTGCACATAACCAGACAAACGCAATGAACTTCAAAATAAGGAGGTGAATGGGCAGATGGAAACAATTTCTCCTATTTCCCTTTTGATGGGTAGAAGTAAGGGATTTTTTGTTACTGCAGAACTTGTGAAATCACAGAGTGAGACATTAAGTTTGGTTTTTTAATTCATAAATTAGTTTGTGAAGGTGTGAAAGA
Source organism: Notechis scutatus (assembly GCF_049901735.1). Classification (NCBI taxonomy): domain Eukaryota; kingdom Metazoa; phylum Chordata; class Lepidosauria; order Squamata; family Elapidae; genus Notechis; species Notechis scutatus. The sequence continues at coordinate 89,338,572 of NC_142013.1, forward strand.
CCATCACAGATTGACTGGGGATTATAAAATGTGGTGTAATGTAATAGAAATGTCCTAGGTACTAAAGAGAATCACTTTTCAAAGAAATTGAACAGATAAAAGTTAATACAACAAGATGATGTCTTTTTATGGAATTTACAAAATATTCAGAGGAAAGCTTTTGAGGCACCTCTTGAATGAGTGCTGAGAGATCAAATTTTATAATGCCATAGAAATGAATTAAAGGTCAAGATTGGGCATAGCAATAAGAAGGAATATAAAGTTGGACTAGTTGATCAGGGCTAAACTATTTGCTTGATATTTCTGGTAACTCCTAATGAACTTTTTGCTGAACCAGGACTGAAAAGATTATGATTTCTGGATTGTGCACAGATAAACAGTAGACTAAAAGGTTTTTTTTTAAAAAAAATAAAATTGTGACTTTAAAAGAGGGTGAAAAGTTACTCTATTAGCTTACGCTCAGGGTGATAAAGAAGCCAGTTCCTAACAGACAGGAAGCAGCAGGTGGAGCTAGGCAGAATCACATCTATTATCTGTACAATTAGCACAGCCCCCCGCCCCCAAGGCTGTGTGCTTTCTCCACTTCTCTTCTCCTTATATACCAATGACTGCATCTCAAACGATCAATCTGTTAAAATACTGAAGTTTGCAGATGATACCACAGTGATCGGTCTCATTCGAGACAACAATGCATCCACATACAGACAGGAGGTTGTACAACTTGCCTCGAGGTGTAACCAGCACAATCTGGAACTGAACACACTCAAAACTGTAGAAATGGTGGTAGAATGAAGGAGAAACGCTCCCAAGCTACCACCTCTTACAATACAGTATCAACAGTAGAGACTTCAAATTTCTAGGTTCTATCATATCACAAGACCTAAAATGGACATCTAACATCAAAAACATCATCAAAAAAGCACAACAAAGAACGTTCTTTCTGTGCCAACTCAGAAAGCTCAAACTGCCCAAGGAGCTGCTGATCCAGTTCTACAGAGGAATTATTGAGTCTGTCATCTGCACCTCTATAACTGTCTGGTTTAGTTCTGCAACCCAACAAGACAGACACAGATTTCAGAGGATAATTAGGACTGCAGAAAAAATAATTGCTACCAACCTGCAAAATGTAAAATCACCGAACTGGTATTTACACCGGTCGGATCCCACCCCTGAAAACACCCCACACTATTTTCAAATGGAAAATTGACCTTGCAGTGAATTTGGATGGCATACAGCTGAATCATAAACAGATTGGTTTACAGCAATGATGTCAGGGCTCAAAATGGGGAAGTGATGATTCAGGAATGCTATGAAGATTATGTATGGAGATCATACATGCTACACTTTGCTAGACAAAATAGTATTGGTAAAGTTATAGGTGATGAAGAAATTCAGTTGACTTCCTATTTGCTAATAAAAAGTTTGAGAATTGGTATGGTGTAGGATAAAAGCACCAGGCTAGATATTGGGAAAACATGAATTCTAATCTTCTCTTAAGCACAATGCTAGCTGTTTACAGTGGGACAGTCCCTTCCTATTAGCTGTAGGAAGGAGGCAATGACAAACCACTTCCAAAATCTTGCCAAGGAAACAGCAGGGATTTGTCAAAGCAGTTGCCAGGACCAAAAAAGCATGTGCATGCACACACATGCACTCACCCACCCACAGCATTATCCAAAAAATATATGTAAATTTTGGAGAACAAATATGTACAGTATTAAATATGGCAGCAAACAAAAGTGACAAATGAGCCCAGATACAAGGAGAACTTTGACTACAATATCAGGATTTTATTTTTTGAGTATTCAATCAATGAATACAAAGTTGAATATCCAACAGTTGAAAGATAGGGTAAAATGAAGAGTACTTGCCTATAACTTTATCAAGAGTTGAACACAGCAAATGATTAAACAATATAAAATTTAGTGAAGTCTGTGACTCCAAATTAAAGTTATTATATGTTGTTTTGATTTGTTGTTCCCCATTGGCTGATTAACTATGGCCACACCAGGAATTAGTGATAGGTGTTTACCTGTATTTGTCTGAATAATGTGAGGTTGATGGTTTTGATTTTGTGTCTATTAGTTTGACTTTTTTGGCCCCTCCATCCCAACTCTTATTCCATTTATCTTATTAATTAGGTAACAAAACCAATTTTGTTAATTTTATTTATAATTTGAACTTAACAACATTACATAATTCCTCATCACATAATTTAAAAAGTAAGATTTTAAGAAGATTAAATATGAGAGAAGGCAAACTGACATATTCACCCAAGCTATCAAGCAGATTGGAATATTTTTCCCCTAAAACTTTTGAGAAAGAGTCATTGGAATCTGGAGAAACTAACTGCAAAACAAACAAATGACCAATAAATAAATAAACTGAAAAATATTGCTAGTAACTATAGGTGGGCGAGACAATATTTATTTTAAAAGGAAAGCACATAAACTAATCAGAGCTAAATTAATTTTCTTAATTATTTATAGGTGAGTATATAAGGACAGGAATTTTAAATTCAGATTTACCCAGATAGATCCAGCCATGTCTTGCTCTCCAGATGTTGAAATTCCCATTTAACATACTTTATTGATTCTGTTGCTCCACAAAGGGAAAAAATCAACCCAATCTTGCAAACTAAAGCTTAAGCTACCAAGTTCCTTAGCAACCAGAGTGGATAGCCAATGACATGAACTTTTCAATTGATAAGTTAACTTTTTTTCTACCAAGTATCTCTCTATCCTATCCTTTGTGTGTACAACTAGCCTTTTGCAAAATTAAGGGAATGATGTGCTTATTGCTGGTTTCTTTCAAAAGACTTGATATGTTGTTGGCAGTAGATGGCAACACCCAACCAACTTTGTCTGGTCCTGAAAAAATTAAGTAGGGTTGGATTTGGAGAGTAGTTAAGTGAAGAGCTACCAATAAATCCCAGGGCTATAGAAGAGACAGTTGTAGGAAAAACATTCTAGAAAATATGTTGATAGAAAACCATTTCCACTCTGCCACAAGAAAACAACATGGATGTATCTACATAAAAACTAAGATTACAACTTTCTCTTTATCCTATTCTGCTTATCTAGAAATTGGTGCTAAAAAGTTCAGTGAGGTCTATCCCAGTTTATTGGCCAAAAATAGCAGCTTTAAATGCCACTTTTCAGTGCTTTAGGCCCAAGATAGTAGAGGCTCTAAAGCAAATATGAATGGGTTTCTTTGAATAATAGCTCTTCATGGTTCTGTAACTTCCTTTTCTTCTGTTACATACATATTATTATAATATTATCACCACTTCAAAGAGTAAGTCCAAGGTTCTGAAAAGGATGAGAGCATGTGGTACAATATAAAAATGAAGAACTGCCCACAAAATGCAATAGAGCAGAGGTCTTCAAACTGGACAGCTGTAAGACTTGTGGACTTCAACTCCCAGAATTATGTCTGTTTTTGAAAATCTGAATACTAGCTGTGATTTCTTTTGGGTTGGGTAGCAGTTTAAAATTCAAAATCTCATGCATGTATTTACAAACATTACAATTCAATGTGATACAATTAGTAGATAGAAAGGTGAGTCTCTCTGTTACTTGAATGGTAATGGTGCATTTCTATTCTGTCTGAATAGTAAATTATGAGGAATCAGCTTCATCCCATTTGCAAAATCTATTCAGTGAATGTGTATAAATACCAGTGCATAAATACATTGATAAAATCCATGCATAAAACAGCAGTACTGACAGATATTATATCCACTTTAATAAAAATACACAAATGCACCTATGTCCCCCTTCCAATTTCTCAGAGTAAAAGTGCAACTCAAGTAAAAGTCTTGAGAATCGACAACCACTGTAAATATAAAGGGAGTAAGACTGTTCAGATTCTGTTTATTTATTGCTTTGCATTTTTGCTTGTTTTTGCATGGTAATATAGATTGACTATCTGAAACAAATCAGAGTTGGAGATATATAGACATAGAGAAAGTAGATATATGATAGCTACAAATAGATAAAGATTCAGATTTATACATATACATATACGTATGTAGGTAGGTAGGTAGGTAGGTAGGTAGGTAGGTAGAGATAGAGAGATAGAGATATGGCAAACAGTATTGCAGAACTCAGAGAGTGCATGGAGAGCCCGGCCAATGAGTATGTTCCTTATGGACCAACAGTTAAACACAGAGGGTTTCATTTCATCCATGCCTTTCACCCATTTCACCATACAGGTCTTTCTTTTCCACAAAAATGAAAGGGATTACAATGATAGCATTTTCTTTTCATTCTATATTTTTCTCCCTTCATTCCCAAAGTTCTCTCTTGGTCTTCATTACATAATCATACCAGCATATGGCTATTACAGAATCTCAAGAGATGAATTGCAGAGAAATCTAGTGAGAACATAAAGCTCCTCTTCCAAAGAAGATAGACGTGGCATTGTTGATTCTGCTGTAACTGCCTTTAGGTGGCAATTCATCATCCATGAATATTTTTCCTCTAGCACAGAAAAAAGAAAAATTGCTCTCAATTTCAGGCTCATATGTAGGACATTATATAATCAAGAGGTACTCTTCTTGTTCCACCAGTAGGACTGTTTCTTTTTGAAAGACACTGTTTCTCACAAATACCTTGGCAAACTAAATATTGTATTAATAGAATAGCACAATATTTGCATTATTTATATTATTACAAATAATTATGTACCATTAAGTCAGGCTTAGCCCTTAGCATTAGATTTCCTTCATGAAGATCTGTCCCTGACCTGATCGTTTAGCTTTTCCATCAGTGTTACTCTAAATAAATCCATCCACTAGTAGCTGTCACTCTCCTTTTCTCTTTTCTTCTCTTTTTCCTAAAATTAGAGCCTTTTTCAGAGAACTAGGTCTTCATACAATGTGTCAAAAGATAATACAAATAATTTATATTAATTAAATACAAATTATGATTACACATTGAAGACTATCCATTTTTGCAATTTTATATATGACAATATTTTCATTTTGCTGTTTCTCATAATTTAAAAGGGAAGAGGGTTTTTTGTAAATCAAATCAATCTTTACCAGTGTCATAGACAAGTATGACCATTTTATTTATACATACTTAGATACATACTTTTGCATCCCTACTATTAACTGCCATGTTTCCTTGAGAACATTTCTAAAGAACTCAAACACTTTGAAACAATATTTGCAAAGAAGGTCAACTGAACTGTGTCTTTTTAAAAAGTGAATCTATCTTTGTAGAGCTGGATTTCTCAGTAAGACATTAGGCTAAAATTCAAGTGGCTGAAACATTATTTATTAGCAACCCTGCAGAAAATCTATTCATCCTTGACACACTCCAGTTCCAGTTTTGTACTGTCTATCTGAGAAGGCACACATACTTGTCACCTGTGATTTGCTAAAGACATTCTTCAAGCATGTATATCAATGGTACTGCTTTTCATCATGACTCAAAATGTGTCTTCAACTTCCACAATGAAAGTTAAGATGCTTATGCCCTTGACCTTTTCTCCAAAGTTTGCCTTTCATTCAACTAAGTTGTTGGGAAATTTAGTTTTCCATAGTCAAGGGAGCTTGTGTTGTTAACTCTCATATAATGTTCACTAGAAGATCAATAGCTCACAGTCTCCTACTGAAAGGAGTTGGCTTGCTTTTGTGTATTCAAGACAAGACTGCTCTCAACTTGTTATTGCAATAGAATAACTGAATGCTTCGGAACAGAGGATTAAAGTGACAGTAAATTTCCAATTTGCCCCCATTTTCTCTATACATTTCCTTTCTTGAAAAAAATAACTTCCTAGGAAAGCAGTTCATTTTATTAAAAGAAATAAGCACATGTATTATACCTGGTGGGAAACTTTCAGTATTATACAGTATCTTTGATCAATTGTTTGCCTACTTCTGTTTCACCCCACTGTCTGCATCTTTCTGTGTCACAAATGCAACACCAGCAAGAATTCTGCATTTTCCATCAGAATATGCTAAGAATTAGGAATGACAGCAATAGTCCCGTCAGTGAAGAACTGATATTATGGTCTCAAAAGGTGCTGCCTCATCCACAATGAGTCTGTGTAAGGGTAGAAAGAGCAATTCTAGTAGGAAAAATGAGATTAACAAATTTATAATAGACTGTAGGTGCCTAGATGTCATGTTCTTATCCTTCTTCTTACTCTCATCTAACTTCTTTCTTTACAAGCCCAGAAGTACTCTAGGTACCACATTGCTAAGATGTAAAACAGTGGTGGGATTGAAATTTTTTTACTACCGGTTCTGTGGGCACGGCTTGGTGGGCGTGGCAGGGGAAGGATACTGCAAAATCCCATTCCTTCCCCACCCCACTAACTTGCTTTCCACCTCTGTTCTCCTGTGCAGGGCAACAAATGAAGACCCAGCCGATCAACTGGGACTCAGGAGGCAGAGACTAGATGGGGGCAGGGCCAGTCAGAGGTGGTATTTGCCAGTTCTCTGAACGACATAATATTTCCACTACCAGTTCTCCAGAACTGATCAGAACCTGCTGAATATCACCTCTAATGTAAAAGCAGATCTCTCATTACTTGAAACTTAACACTGAGTGGTCAAGAAGAAAGAGAAACTTTAAGTCATAAGTTGATATAGTAAAATTACAAGTTGACAATACTTCATATAATCCTAGAGCTTTGCTCACAAAGCCAGACATTATAACAAAGGTTTTGTTTGTTATAGCATGTTTTAATGAGTCATGCTTGCATTTTTATAATTTAAAGAAATATTGAATGTTTACTATACATGCAACCATAAATCTGAAAATACTTTCACATTAGGATTTTTGCACCTGAGATCCAACATTAACTTATGCAGCCTGAATTCAAGTGTTAGACAATGAAACTTGTTGGGACTTTGACATTCTTCTTCAGGTTCTTGGCTAGACTGAGATCTTAGTCAAAGTTTGGAACGAAAGCATGATGATGGCCCTGGTTTGCAAGAGAAACCTCTTCTTTCCTGTGGATTCTGGAGAATCTATTAATTTTCAAAGGATCCCTGGGAGAAGTAGCAGAGGAGATTCCCATGACTGACACTGAAAGAAGATAAGCGTGAATCTGACTGGATCCATGGGTAAGAGCATTTATTAAGGAGCATCTTAAGGCAATAATAGAAGCAAAATGTCATTGTTCTGCTGTTCTTTCTATGTCCACAAATTTCCAGCTGGCAGTTTTATTTACTGTAACCTAACCCATCTTGAATAAAATAAGTTGGTGATAAGCCACTCCTGATGTTGTGGCTGTATAGTATATTCTGAGCATGATGTTTTTTTTGAGAAAGTGGACGAAACTAATGGAATCTAATATAGAGTGAAGGAAAAATCAAAGAGAAAGTTGAAAATGTAAGAAGAGAAAAAATTAAATAGAACAGAAAGAAAATACAAAGAGTTTGCTTCCACTCCTCTTTACAGCCATTATAAGTACTTTGTTACCTCTTGTTGTATGATTTCAACCTAACTCCTTTTTTATTAGCTAATCTGTCTAGTCATCAAAACCAAACATTGTAAGTTCATGTTTATGTTTCATGCAAAATGTCTATAAGATGTATCCAATCAACAGTAAAGGTAGATAGTGTCTTTTCTCTGATAAAAAAACATTAATTTGGCCATCTCAGCAAGTTCCATCATCTTCACCAGCCATTACTCCATTCTGGGTAGTATCTAATCTTTCCAACTTTGTGCATATAATAATCTTGCTGCAAGTCATCATTTCCCCCCAGCCGAAAGTCAGGTTGCCCCCACTCTGTTATCATTCCAGAAGTCCTTCAAGACCTCATGTGTCACCAGCTCTGTGTCAGGGAATCTGAGATGTTCTTAGATGGCTCAACTGCATTTGATATTTTACTCTCACCATATGGTTTGCATATATTATTTTTTTTAATTTTTATTTTAAAGGTGACCTTTATAATTTTTATAATGATTGTTTTTATGTATTGTTCTTGTTGATTATTATATAGTACCTAAAGTCATTTTTTGTGAGATCAGCAAACCATATAAATGTAATAAATACATGAATAAATAAAGTATCCCTCTGCCATTATTTAAATGGTGCATCAGTTGTCAAAACTGACAACAGTATCTGAAACAAAAACACCATTCTAGGCAAAACAGTCATCTTAATCACAGAAATTCTCTTCAGAAATAGCAATTGTAGTTTCACCCTTTTTAACATGTATTTTTAAAAAGTCATTCCAGGTCTTAACATAGTTATTTTGAAATAACATACAATTCATATTTGTCATAGAGTTACTCAAATATTTTACCTTCTTCTCAATCTTAACACCCATTTTATTCATCAATTCTCTTTGCTCTTGTATTTTTTTTTTTTTTTTTGGTTAATGTCTTCATCTTTTCTTTGTTCATCCTAAAACTTCTTAATGCATCAAATTATTTTAATTTCCCCATTAACATTTCAATTCCCTTTAAAGGATACTTCTAGATTTTTTTTAATGGATTGTTAAGCTGTCCAAAATTGCATGCTAAGTAGGTGGCCTTGCAAGTCAAATGAATCAATCAATTAGGTCAGTTTGTTGAGAGATGATCTCTGACACACATATAATGAGTTATTTTCTGTGAATTGGGTGGCCATGTAAATTTGATTAATAAATAAATAATGCAAAATAAACTATGGACAGAGCAGGATTCATTTGTATAACCTTTCTCATTGCCATGAAAAGTGAAGTAGAGGCAATTTAAAGTATATAACAGTAAGCTGTTAGTCCTGATTAAATCAGATGTCCAAATATGGCCACTGAATATAACCAATAGATTATAAATCAATGTATGGAATCACACCTTGCAAAATCTTTTGTATTTTATATCTGTGTGTGAATATAGACTAACACTGAATCCATTAGGAATGAAATACCTTTGACAGAAACATTTAAAATTGTTGTATTCTAATTGCACAATTTAATATGACAATAAAATCTAAAATGTAAACGTCAAGAAAATTCAAGAAAAAAATGTAAAAGTCAAGAAAAGTCAAGAAAAATCAAAATGGAAGAGCAGAAATGAGGAACTCTTGGTGCTCTCTGAGCTTGTTTGTTTTCTTGCTAATGTTTCATTATCCAAACTAGGTAACATCATTAGTGCTAGTAAAGAGTGCAGTTTCTATTAGTTTTATATTCTGGTGGTTTGCCTTTCAGTGTTGGTGGAGGTGGCTGAGAGATTCTTTGGTTGGCTATTTGCTGTTGGCTTCTTTGGCAGTTTCTTGACTGAGGTATTGCTTAGTTGATTATTGGTCTAATGTTAACCTGGGAGTTAATCTATGCTGATCTGGGTGCTGATTGCTAGTGGAAGAGGGGCTTAGGTCTTTTTGGGCTGGATGACAGTCTCTTTTGCATAGTCTATATATGTTATTAATGTCTACGTGTCTGCTGATGGCTGATTTGTCAGAGTGCTAGGCTTCTAGAAATCCCTTGGTGTTTTTGGACTAGGATGGTCACATTTTCCCTGTTAAAACTATGGTTAAATCTGTCTATAGGTTGTGAAATTTCATCAAGTCTTCGAAGAGACTGCTAGTTGGTCTTTGTGGATGTGTCCTGCCAGTCTTCTGCCTATTTGTCCTACATACTATTGTACTTGTTGCAGATCTTACATAGTATGATGTAGGTGACTCCTGCTTTTTCTTCTGGGTTTCTTGGGTCTTTTGGTCTGCTTAGTGTTTTTTGAAAAGCTTTAGCTGGCTTGTGTGCTATGCTGATTCCATTTGATTGTAGCAGTCTGATGGTGGTTTCTGAGATATTCTTGACATATGGCAGTGTAATTCTTTTTAGGGCTTATGTTGGTTGGGCTGTATTGGGTTGTCAGGGTCTTGTTGATAAAGTTACGTGGATATCCATTTTGTTGGAATATGTTGCATAGATGTTCATTTCCTTTTTCTGCTGTTCCAGGTTGCTGCAGTGTGCTTGGGTTCATCTAAATAAAGTCCTTATACAGCTTGTCTTATGGGAGGTAGGGTTGTTGCTTTGGTAGTGAAAATTCTTTAATTTCACAAGGCCACCAAGGACCCCTCATGAGCTACAAATATCCTCCTTTAGGAGCAGAATTGAAGGATTAAATTTCCAAGCTCCTTTTGGAGCAACAGAATGGGTTGCTTTTAGACAAATGTCAAACACAAATAGATTTTAAAACAATTGAATTGATCAATTTAGTTTTCCAGTAACTGAATTCCATCTGTGTTTTGCTCTATTTTTATGAACTCCACCTCCAATCATGGCCAAAACCCATGGCAGTCCAGCTCAAATTAGGTCACCAAACATGGGAGACTGCAGATAGTCTTGTCTACTGCCAAAATCAAATTGCCTATTGCTTCAACTTGAGCTACTGACTTTCAGCAGACGTCAAAATTAAAAGAGGTCCACATTGTGCTAATATACTGGTTATTTGGGGGCATAACAACTCGGCAGTTAAAGACACTGAGTTTGTCAGCTGAAGAACTGACAGCCTGGGGTTCAGATCTCAGCTCCTGTCATTTGACCCTCCAGCTAGCAGTTCAAATGCATTCAAATGCAAGTAGATTAATAGGTATCATTTCAGTGAGAAGGTAAGTGTTCCATGCACCTTAACATATAGGAATGCTGGCCACATGACTACAGAAATTGTCTTTGGACAATGCTAGCTCCCTTGGCCAAGAAACGGAGGTGAGCAACGTGCCCTAGTGTCAGACACAATTGATAAATAAATCTTTACCTTGTTTTACTTGGCTTTACATGATGTATTTAGCTTATGGTATCTCTGTGTGATATTGAAGTATTATTAGGGACAAATTAGGGCTTCCATATCCATATTTCAAAAATCCAGATGAATACTAGATCACAGCAGAAAATACTGAATATGAGTGATTTTCTGGAAGTGTTGTCCAGTTCTGGTAGCCCTCAATAAAGTCACCTTTCTCAATTTGGCACCATCTATATATCTGGGCATCCAGGATTCTCAGACTGGGAAAAGCTATAGTAGACTTTCTCCAGTTCATTTCTCTTCTGGCAATTTCCTTGACACTTTCCCTAAAAACATAATTGAGTTGGCCAGTGTAGCTTTAACATGAGGGTGGCCTTGAAACTATATGGTGTTTCTATGGAGGCTTTGATATATTTTTAATGAAAGGCTGTAGAATCCAAAAGTTACAAGTCTTGCTGGCTAATTATACACAAATGTACCAGAGGTGAAAGGCATCCATTTAAGCAATTTCTTTGTTTTGCTACATTTATGTTGCTATTTTGGGCTTGTCTATAATGAAGTATTTTATCTAATAAGAGCTTTGTCTGAAGGGCTTGGGCTTGCATTGCAGTTTTACTCATACAGCTCTGCAGCTTACTTGCTTGGAAACATTGTGGATGTCCTGAAGTAGATGTGATACAGAATAGAAGATCTATGGAGTGCCTCCCAACAGCTTGTTTTTAAAGTAATTGAAGGGAAGAGAGGCAGCTCTGAATTTGATTAAAGCCCAGACTGTAAAGTAATATTTATCCCTCTTTTTTTGCAGGTCATTTGACCTAGTTAGAAAAATGTAACTTGTGGGATAAGATAAGACCTAGCTGCTTGATCAACATTACATCACTACCTCAAGCTACTAATTGTTGGGCTCCTTTCCCTGTGATTCTAAATTCTAATTAACTTTTGCTCCTCAAATAAAATTCAAATCCACTCATTCCCATCACACAAAATGGTCTGTGCTAATTTTCTTGATCTTCCAGATATTATAGAAGATAATTTTGTTGGTAATTAATGGGAAAAGACAGCAGCTCAAATTGCTGTCCAAATATTTCTCTCTCTCATTCTCTTAGACAAAACTGTAAGAAGGCAGCACTGCAGTGTTTCTCAACCTTGGCAACTTTAAGAGGTATAGACTTCAACTCTCAGAATTCCACTGCGGTATCAAGAACTTAAACAAGCAATGAGTGGTTTTAGTTCCCAAGTGGGAAGAGTCTTTGTGACATCACTTTTCCCTCTTTCATTTCTGCCCTCTCCATATAGTAGAGTGAGCCAGATCTCCCTTGCCAGAGATCTAAATTGCCAAAGGTCATTACAATTCCAGAATTATGGGTTGCCCATCTTTATTGTACACTAAATGCAGAAGCACTAGCATCTGAAGCAACCTGCTTAGAATTGTGCTTGATTTAATATGCTTTTGTGCTTGATTTAATATGCTTTAAAAAAAACAAAGTACATGTGCTAGAATTAAAAGTAACTGAAAGGAGAAATGAAAAATTCAGAAATGAGAATAATCATTATTAAAGCATATAATCAAGACACTATTTGCAATAAGTAGAAGTGATAACTTAGTTCAAACAGTGCTCTGAAGTATATAACTAAACAACCATACAATACAACCATGCACATTGCACACTAAAATGGAATCAGTTGAACCAATTAAATCACCAACTGATCCTTTGGACCAGCTGATCCTTTTGGTTTAGATCCTTTAATCATGACAGTTGAAGTACATTGTCCTTCTCTTCCCCCTCTCAGCTGGCAGGTATTTTTCTTTTGAAGATTATATACTGAGGGTGGTATGAAACTTCTGTATATTTTAACTCTTCTCAACTGCAGTTCAGCCCAGTCTGCCTTCTTCTTCATCTCTGAAATTTGGAACCATTCTAGGTTCAACCATGAAATGATTTGCCAATTTGAGAAATGACTTTCTCCAGATTTTAACCCACTAAATTATTGCTAGGGCTCCTTTGATGATTTGCCCTCTCTCAAATTAAACTGGTTTAACTTTTTGCTTGATTTATGAAACATAATAGTTGGTAGATACCAGCCAGCTCTTCTCTACTTCACACAACCTCATCTCCTGCCCAAATCTCCCATTTGTGAAAATCTTTGTGACAAAATCAGTTATGGTAAACATCATGAACTGACAGAACTGGCCTACAAATAAGATAAGAAGCAGACACATGTTAAATCATCCAACAGTAAAGGGGATACTTTATGGAAATGAACTTGCAAGATAATAATTTGAATTTGACAAGGTGATAATTAAAGTCCCTAGATAGACTCTTTCCACATCTGTATGCCTTTCAGTAAAGTTGGTTAGCATATTAACTACTGCTGGGGAACGCTAAAATATATTCATAGGATGTTAAGCTGCATATTATTATGCATTTCAATTTGTATAATAAATGTAACAAAATGCAGTGCATACAATCTTACAGAAGAGGCACTAATCTCAATTATAGACATCGGTTGTTTGTTTTTTTTAAACTCAGTACCATACCAAGTCTTGAGATGCCAATTTTATTGAGAAAATTCAAAATTTAAATCTCACTGGCAAGAAGGTGGGAGAATATGAATGTCTAGTATACGCAAATACTCAAGTTGAGATAGCTTGAGAATGATAGCCAAAAATATGTGCATTACAATCAATGAATAATAACCATCAACATGGTACTACAATTAGGTAATTAATAACAACTATGAAAAATCACTCTTGCTTGTTATTTAATGCAGTATTTTCAGTTTATTAAGAGAAATAAATTTGAATGTGTATGCCTCTAATGTGTAACTTCAGTGAATAATCTTTGATATCAATATTTTATTAGTAGCATTTTTAATGTAGCCAAACAAATGATAGGAAGTCTGTTGCATGCTGTGGAGGGCACCACATCAAAGGCCTGCCACTCTGACTAAGTTACAAGAACCTGTCCAATGGAAGGATTCTATAATGGTACATGCAGTGGTGGAATTCAAATTTTTTTATTACCGGTTCTGTAGGTGTGGCTTGGTGGGCATGGTGTGGCTTGGTGGGCGTGGCAGGGGAAGGATACTGCAAAATCCCCATTCCCTCCCCAGCCCACTAACCTGCTTTCCAGCTCCGTTCTCCTGTGTAGGAAAACAAAAGAAGACCCAGCCAATGAGCTGGGAGTCGGGAGGCAGAGAATAGATGGGGGCACGGCCAGTCAGAAGTGGTATTTGCCAGTTCTCCAAAGTACTCAAAATTTCCATTACCAGTTCTCCAGAACTGGTCAGAACCTGCTGAATACCACCTCTGGATACATGGGAATGAACTTGGGAGACAGGGGAAGAGCCACAGCCAAGGTAATAGTTAGATAAGAGACAGTTTGGCCCACAAAAGGAATATGGGTGGCAAGGATCTCAGATGGGACCTTTGTAAGTTTCTTGGGTTGTAAAGGCAATGGGGATCCAATGGTTCTTCAGACTCTCAAGATTTTGTTAATATAAGCTTCCAATAGAGTAGAATCAGTCCAAGCATTTTGTATGGACTACTTCACAAGTCTGACAGACTTTCAGCAGATGCTCACTAGAAGATTGGACTAAGGGGTAAAGACAGTTTTGCCAGTGTTGAGTTTCCTTCTTTCTCCTCACCAACTGCCCATAATGGAATTCATCCCTTGCTGTAGTAAGAGAAATACAGTAGCTGATGGCAAAATAAGATATTCAGCTCTCAGTTGTTCTCCTCTCTCTGCTGCATTTATAAATACGGGAAAGCCTGCAGAAATCATGAACTGAGTTAGTCCTATCATACTGGGCTGTGAGAAAGAGAAGCAAGAAAATGAGACTCTTTTATTGTATCATCATCATCATCACCTCCTGTAACTTAGCTGTTTTGCTACATGCCTTCCCAAGTGCCTCTTTACACTTTTGGATAGCAGGTCTTTTCTGTCCTGCATTTAACCACAGTACAAACAAACAGATATAAACTTTGTTTTGGTCATTGATATCAGTTTGGGAAGAAGAAATGGCATTGCTGTTGCCAGGCAAAATGTTAAAACTTTTGATACTTTTCCAGTATCTTTCATGAAAGTAAAGGGATAAGGATAGACCTAATTTGGGTCAGCAGATTAGTGTTCTATCATTAGGGGCACTATCGTTTAAGGGCTATCATTGTTCTTTGCAAGATATCCAATATTTTACAAGATTTGATCTGTCTGCCTGCCCACTAATTTTCCAACTGTTTTCATACAATCTTCCCTATTTATTCTTCTTTGAAATATGGTTGATTTTGCCCGTATCAATGTGGACCACTGTAATAGAAAAATCCTGCAGTATTACAGATGCCTAAAATAGAAATTACTTTATTCACTTAAGAAATGTTACTGGCCCTGCAAATTTAATGTAATCTGGTGAAAAGGCAGTGACATACTTCCCATTTCATGTAAGACAACACAGTAATATATGAAGTCTTAGATTTTTCTCAGAATTAGGCAAAGTGAGTCATGCCTGAAGCAATTCATATCAGACTTCCCCATATCAGCAAAGCACAAATCACTATGTTGCATTTTCTGCACATTTCTGTTTTAAGTATATTTGCTAGGAACAGCGAGCCACTACGGTTATCCTGATGGAGTGTATCTACATAGCAAATAGACATTAGTATCAAACCAGGTTCCTCTTTTTTAAAAAAAGTGAGAACAATTCAGCAATTAGAGAGTGATAGAATTCCTTTTATTGCAGATGTTCAAGGAGAGGTCAGATGACCATTTTCCAGGGATGCTTGAATTATGATATGGCATCCAGCAAGGGGTTGGTCTTGATAACCTAAATGGATCTTTATGGGTTTCTACTCACTGGAGAAGAGCCTAATGCTGGGAATGTTTGAGGGCAAAAGAAGATGGGGACATCACGGCAGAGAATGAGGTAGCTGGATGGAGTCACTGAAGCAGTCGGCATGAACTTAAATGGACTCTGGAGGACGGTAGCGGACAGGAAGGCCTGGAGGAAAGTTGTCCATGGAGTCGCAATGGGTCGGACATGACTTTGCAACTAACAACAACAAAAAATCATACATAATGAGCCACAGTGGCACAATGGTTAGAGTGCAGAACTGCGGGCTACTGCTGCTGACTGCAATTTGGCAGTTCAAATCTCACCAGGCTCAAGGTTGACTTAGTCTTTCATCCTTCCGAGGTGGGTAAAATGAGGACCTAAATTTTTGGGGACAATATGCTGACTCTGTAAACTGCTTAGAGAGGGCTACAAAGCATTGTAAAGCGGTATATAAATCTAAGTGCTATTGCTATAATGAATAACCCTAACTCTTTGGTTTCCTTATATAATGGAACCTTAACTTTATTGCTGGATATTTATTATAGAGCAGATTCATTAGTCCAAATAAATATTTTTATACTCAAACAGAATAGCTTCAGTTAGTCTGGTACTCTCCAGATGTATTTAACTACAACTTGATTTATAAGAATGGAGAGTTGTTTTAGTAGAAATCCAACATAGACCACCATGTTGGGGAAAGCTATAGTAGAGAGCTACTCATGCTACTATGTTCTCATGCATGGATTCATGTGAGTATAATCAAATTAACATTTTGGATATTGCTCCCCTGCTGACAGCAATAAGAAGCTAGTGCTGTCTCTTATATCTCTTATTCAGTTTTAGGTACTTGATGTGGAGATCCATAAGCCCAATCTACATCTGTGTGCTCAATTTCCTGAAAAATGGAAATACGCCTCTTAGCACAGCAAATGTTTGCCGGATTGTAGTGTTTATATAACAAAAGACAGGGATAAGGCTGTTGTCAGGTTTATCACTGTATTATTTAATCATGTTTCTAAATAAAAGAAGATAGTGGAGTCCTATTTAATTTGAATCTCAGCCGGGAATATTTACACTATTGTCTGTTCAACACATACAGATTAATGGGATCACTTGAAAGGTCAAAAAACCAAGCCTGAGGAAACAACAGAGAAGAACCTGACAATAACAATTGCCAGGTGTTCTTTTCTGAAAATTGCCTGCTATCACTTATTGGGTAGTAGCCTGAAGATATCGGCAACAACAAACCTTTCAGCACAATAAACAGCATGTAGAAGAAAACAGGGACATTCCACAATGCCAGAGGTTACTCCAGTGAGTCCCTGTTGCTGAATTGCTTGAAAATAACCAGACAGACAGATTACATATCTATATCAAAGTAAGAAGCATTGCTACCCTCTTTAATCGTAGAAGGGAGACTCATGCCGAGGGTGTATGTGATACTCTGCCATCTCAATCATTTACAGGCAGAAATTGCTGTGTTACAAACTCTTTGTAATATAGCACTTGGACTTATATACTACTTCACAGTGCTTTACAGCCCTCTCTAAGCAGTTTACAGAGTCAGCATATTGCCCTCAACAATCTGTTTTAACCAACCTCAGAAGAATGGAAGGCTGAGTCAACCTTGACCCGGTGAGAATCAAATTTCTTGCAGTCAGCAGAATTAGCATGCAATACTGCATTCTAACCACTATGCCGCCATGGCTCAGGATAAAGCAGAAAAATGTGAAGTCACCTAATAGACTGAATAAGCATTGGGCATTATTGATATAACTCAGTGATTTTAGCTAATAATTTCTCTGATCTGGAGGCTGCACATGCAGCATTAAAGCAAATCACATGTAATATTAAAGGAGGCTTCTAAGTAACTGCACCCATCATTAAATGGAGCTTATACTGAAAGTTTAAAATTAGATTCTATGTAACGTTACAAAACAAGCATCAACAGGATTCTTACAAACCATAGCAGAATATCTTTCAGCACCTGTAGAAACTGAATATGTGCAAATGTAATATTGGCATTATACATACTCTGTAATACATGGGTAAATTTGGAGCTGGAAGAGATAGAAGTTGTTGAAAATCTACTGCTACCAGATGTTTGTCTTTTGACCAATTCCTTCCAGTTACAAAGCAGGAAATCTGAATCCAAGTCAAGAGCTTTCAAGAGAATTAAAAAGACATGAAAGGGACATTCTTCTCAATGTTACAAGAATATTTCTTTTCTCTCCTTGCCATTTTGCAGTATCTATTTATTACAGAGAGAAGTTGGGGAAACATGAATATTAACCCCAGTGATATTGTCACCATTAAGAAATACAACTCTCTGGAAAAAGTCATTACTGGTCTCTGGCCCAATTTGTGCCTGGTTAAGCTTTTAGGATTGATTTTTGTGTGCCTTTAATTTTAGGATTGATTTTTGAGTGCCTTTAATATTTTTTAAGCAGACTTCTTCAACTTGATACTTCTCTCAGACTCCATGACCAGTATATCCAATTCCAGGTATTTAGTCTAACGCACTGAAAGTAAGTCAGGATCTAAGATAAAATTCCAAGTCCCGCTAATTGCAGAAATCAGGAAGAAGTAAGCTGAATAACAAGCAAAGATGTGGAAGTAAATGAACCATGATTATGAGATTATTCTCACATCCTGCTTACTGCAGCATGAAGATAACTCCTTAATAATTTTAGAGGACACCTCTTCCCAGCATCTTATCACTGGAACAGCTTAAAATCTCCCTCAGGTAGTGTGAATGTGGCATTTCTATCCCAATTCAGTTCTCAAATGTGGACAAATCTAGAGTGCTTCACCGATTAACTTAACCAGTCCCTACGTGTTGAATTAGTTTGTTGCAGGATGCCCTCCTGCATTATCATCACCTTGTACTGGTTACAAGAGAAATTAGACAGCTAGCTAGAAGATTGCATCTCACCACTTCCAGCTATTTTTTATTATATTATATTGAACAGATGGCCAAAGTGCCTCCATACTGTCATTCAAGGAACCCCATTTACAGGTGCACAGATAGAGATCTATAGTTGATGCTGAAAACAACTCTCAGATGCTGCTATACATGTAGCCCTCAACTTATGACCACAATTGAGCCCCAAATTTCTGTGGTTAAGTGAGACATCTGTTAAGTGAGTTTTGCCCCATTGTACAACCTTTCTTAGCACAGTTGTTAAGTGAATCACTGCAGTTGATAAGTTAGCAACCCCAGTTGTTAAGTGAATGTGGCTTCCCCGTTGACTTTGCTTGTCAGAATGTCACAAAAGGTGATCACATAACCTTGGGATGAACCAGTTGCTAAGTATTTGAATGCTGATTGTATGATCACAAGGATGCTGCAAAGGTCAAACTGAGAAAAACGGTTCTAAGACAGATTTTTCTGTGCTGTTGTAATTTTGAATGGTCGCTCAATTAAGTGTTTTAAGTCAAGGACTACCTGTACTCTTCAGCCTGACAATCAGCCTGAACAAGAATAAAGTGTTTTACCAGCCTGTGCCAAATATCTACCTCACAGAACCAAAAATCACTGTTGACATCTAGCTGACAAATATTAGCAGCTTCAAATACGTGGCAAGCATCATCTTGAATAACGTGTCTTTGATCAAAGAAATTGACCCGAGGATCAATTTCTTAGCTAGGTCAGCTAAGATCAGGGGTGACTGTGTACCTGAGTGCTCAATCATACAAAGTTTGTAACTCCACAAAGCTGAAAGTCTACCCCCTCTCTCCTATATAAATGTGAGTCCTGTATTTTGTTTGTTTGGGGATCAAGAGGTAAATACTCTCATGTTCTGCACTTGTTTATTAAAAATAGATTTCTAACATACAATAATCAATTTCACAGGACCTCTTGTGAAATCTGAGAAGAAGCATGCAATAAATAAAAATTAAGGCTACACAAATGAAGTAACTTAAGTTTTTATTTCTCCAATTTGTGAAATCAATGTTTTCAGGTGAAATACTATGATACAAATCAACTTAGAAAAAGCAACGTCAATTGAGATAGATCACATTGTGTTATCAATGTAATTCCTTTGAGATGTTCTTGGTGTTCTTGGTGCAATCTGGTTCATCTAGATCAATACTGTTTAAAATAACTAACAGTGACTTTTTAAGAGCTTTAGACAGGTACATTTATCAGCCCAGTTCATTCATTTACTACTTTGCTTGTTTGATTTATACCCTACCTTTCAGCTTTGGCTATAAAATAAAAACAGAATATTAAAAGTTAAAGGTAATAATTAAATATTGAAACAAATCTACAGTTAAAACTTATCCAGAAATATGTGCTCTTATGCATTTTATAAACACTAAAAAAAGTAAGTTCAAATGCAACTCCAGAGGGAGCATTCTATCACCTGGGATTAATGTACAAGGTCTATTCTATGCTTTTGATAATGACATGATCTTAAAAAAAAAACTTCTACTGGGTGATCATAACAACTGGACAGGTTCATAATGGGAGAAGTGGTCCTTTAGTTAATAAGGCATTTAAATTTTTCAAAAGGTCTTAAGTCTTTGGGAACAATGCAATTCTTTTTGCTGAAGCATCACATTGTCTAGCTTGATCTAATCTAAATATTTTGCTCATACTGATCAATGCCAAAACTTCCAAATTCAGCAACTGCATTGCAACTTCAGTAAATTCTACAGTTGACTTCTGATATTAAGGGAAAAATAAACAAGGACAAATATAAATTTCATCACGTTATTCTCACTTTCCAGTGATCAGCTACACAAGAAGTTTCAAAAAGAATGGAAATATGCACTGGGATAAAGATTTTGCCCAAAGGTACTGACACTACTACTTCTGGCTTTATCATATATTCATTTGTCAAGGTAAGCTGGAAGCTAACTCTAGGTGTAGACTAGTGAACACATTTGAATAATCTTAGATGGCTAGTTTAACAGGCATTCTTCTAGTCCATGAAACACCATACAGCAGTCAATCTCTATTCTGGTGTCTTAATCATGCAAACAATTAGTGCTGCCCTGACTGTTTAATGCTGACCAAATTAAAACACACCCTGTGACCACCATCTGCTCTGAAATGAGTAGTTTTCTTAGCCTTTAAGGAGTTGCCACAGAACCAGTGAGGTTGTCCATATGGGATCCAAAGCACCCTTGCTTTCTTCTGATTTAAATGGTACAAATCCTGAGCACTCCAAAGTTTCTGTGCTCTACATTACCTCTCAGAAAAGAACTGAAAAATATTCCTGTCTGAAATCCCAGATAATTATTCCAGACCAGACATGCAACGATGAGTTAGATCAGGGGTCTTCAAACTTGACAGCTTTAAGACTTGTGGACTTCAACTCCCAAAATTCCTCCTCCAGTCATGTTAGCTCAGGAATTCTGGGAGTTGAAGTCCACAAGTCTTAAACTTGCCAAGTTTGAAGATCCTTGAGTTAGATGAACTCATGGGATGACTTGATAAAAGGACACTGGAAAATTACCTCTTACATAATTTATTGTTGAAGCAGGATCCTAATATGCCATTGAAATTCAGAGTATATAGAAAGGCTAAAAATAAGGTATTTTATATCTAGGTTTCTATAGTTTAGCATTATTGTGCTTTCATGGTTTTATACAATGCTTAAAATATGAGACTACTACCTGGCAGTTTTATTTTTGACCATTTACCATAACAGTCTTTAGATGAACTGCCCAGAAATTCCCACTATACTTAAGAGGAAAAGAATATTTTTAATGACCAGAGATAACAGTATCAAATGTCCTTTTTTTCTCTATTCCTATATGTAATGCATATAGATTTGGATATAAGTACCATTTGTTCTTAGAAGCAGGGCCAAATGAAAAATTGAACAGTGAAACTTAAGAGTTACACTGAGGAATTTGGAAGATACTTAATAATATTTAAATATGATGGTGACTTTTAAACCAAGATTAAATAATAAAATAATAATTTATCCATTTAATGACTTCTGTGAGAAAAAAATACACATGGATTATTTGGGTTTGCTTCAACCAGTATGCTATTTTTAAACAAACAAATAAATAAATAACAATAGCACTGATTGATAGACAGGAAAACCTGAATGGCACAACTAACTTAGTTTCTTGATACATATGCAGGTAGTCCTCGACTTATGACCACAATTGAGCCCAATATTTATGTTAAATTTGTTAAGTGAGTTTTGCCCTATTTTACATTTTTTCTTGGCATATTTTTAAGTGAATCACTGCAGTCGTTATACCCGTAACACTGTTGTTCAGTGAAGCTGGTTTCTCTGTTGACTTTGCTCATCAGAAAGTCACAAAAGTGGATCACATGATCTCAGGTCAGTCTCAGTCTTAGCAACAGTCATCAATAGGAACCAGTTGTCAAGCATCCAAATGTAAATCACATGACCGTGGGGATGCTGCAACAGTCATAAGTGTGAAAAATGGTCTTAAGTCACTTTTTTCAATTCTGTTGTAACTCTGAACAGTCACGAAGTGAATTATTGCTTTAAGTTGCTAGTAGCCACCAGCCATTCATACTGATTTGCATAAGCATTTTCTAAGCCTCGGTATCCTTCAAGCAAACGTCTTTAGACATTAATCATGCAGAGTAGTCCTCCCAGAGAAAATACCATCCCACATGACATAAAATATTGTTATTAAAGTAATAAAATAAATTATTATATAACGCACAGCATTCATATGCCAATATAATTATACACAATTATAAGGATAATGTTTTGCCTACAGGCTGAAAATTGGTATATAATTGAAATTATAAAGAAAAAGAAATATATATATATATATTAAACAACATGCTTAATTTCTAGGGGAAAAAGATCAATGATCTTGTTTCATATATATAAAAAGCACCTTCATTTTGCTCCCTAAAATACCAGCGCTTATGGTGACTGTTACGTTTCCTATTCTAAGCTCCAACACATCCATTAATTTTGCTTTCTTTTCTCCTGCTAAAAATCAGGAGCTGTCAAGCTAAAATAGCAAGCTCAGCTAATGCTTTGCTAAATACAAATAGTGCCCCAGAGGGAACATAAAGCTTTTTATAGCTGAAAGAAATGGTTTCTAAAATGGTGCCTGTTGACTCTGGTCATTCCGCTTGTACCACAGCAGATTTCAAAATAGTTAAGTGGCACTTGAATCCTTTACAAATAGCCTTTTCCCCCCCTTGAAAATCAATTATCAAGGCTGGTTTCCTGCCCCCTTAGCTACAAGAGCATCACTAGATAAATAAAATTATAAAATACCATGAGTAAGATCTTATTTATGGCATTCATAGTCCATTTTTCCTCCAAAAAGCTCAAGGCCATGTCCTTGTAGTTACATTATCCTTTTTGTTCCCAACCCTATAAAGTAGGTCAGGTTAAAACCATCAGAGCTCACATACTTAAGGCACAGTATATAATGAGAGAAGAGCAAGCTGTTAAGGGCATTATAATGATTCTTAATCTCTTCTGGCTGAGGAGTGTACCCAAAATCTGGGAGTTTCTAGAACCAAATAGGATTCTAGTGGATTCCTATTGCTCGAAAGCTTGATAAATTAGCAGCTGCTATTTTATACCCCACATGAAAATCCAATTGCTCCTGAAAACCTACATCATAAATCCATACCTCCTTGCTTTCCCTTTTCAAGTAAGCAAAATCTAACAAACAAAAACAAAGAATTAAGCACTAAGCCAAATAACTGGAGGCAGGAGATAAAGGAAAGGGTATTTAAAATTGATTTACTCTATATTAACATTATTAATTTTACCTTTCTATACATTTCTTCCCTTGCAAATTATCCTGGTTTCCATCATGTCCACATATTGATTCTTGTATTGCCTTTTGTACTTGGAACTTTAGGAACCTTGAATATGATTGTTTTCATGTGCAGAACAATGCTGCCACTCAAGTCCGTGGTCAGATCTGAGACTTCCTCTGGAGGTGCCTTCAGACTGTTCTGATGGCAACACTTCCATCTATGGTTGTGTTGCATCTATTCTGAATTGCCACCACAGTAATATTGATATTAAGACAGAAAATTATTTATGCATTTATATAAAACTTTTATATAGTCACCCATTTTATAACCAAGTCCGGATTGGTTTGAATAAAAAGTAAAAACAACCTAAAATCATAGTAAACCTGTAGAAATAAACAAATTAAAAACAACAAAAACATAGGGTCTCTTCTCCTAACACTTGGCCAAAAAGCTAGATCTTTAAAGTTTTGCAGAAAGCTAGGAGGGTAGATGCCTGCCAAACTTGGGGTGGGGGGTGGGGGGGCTGCTCCAGAAAAGGCAGACTTCCTAGCTCCCATAAGAAAAGGTAAAGGAGTCCTTGTGGATTTTACTCTGCAAGTCATTGCCAACTATAGAGGGCAGTGCTCATCTCTATTTCAACCTATTGAGCCAGTACTGTCTGAAGCCATTTTAGCAGTTATGTGTCTAGCAAGACATCACAGAGTGCTGTTACCTTACCACCAGTGGTACCTATTTATCTACTCGCATTTGCATGCTTTCGACCTGCTAGGTTGGCAGGAGCTAGGGCAAGGATGGGAGCTCACCTCATCATGCAGCACCTGGGTCTTGAACATGGGCTGCTGGCTTTCCAGCTAATAAACCTAGTGTCCTAACCACTGAGCCATGATGCCACCCCCTAGTTCCCATAAGGTAGCAATATTTAGGGAAAGAAACTAGGAGCATGCCTACCCTATCTGACTTGATACAACAGATAGATTTTCTTAGAAAAAGATGGTCTCACAAATAATCTGGTCCTGTGCCATACAGCAAAATATCGTAAAGACATCATTACAATAGTCAGCTACATTAAAAGTAATATTTATTATAACAACTAGCAAATGAGTAAATCTCAGGTGAGAAAGATCAGGTCCTCATATTAAAATCCAATTAAACTGATTTATTGCTACTCACACTTATGTTCAGGATTATTCTCAACTAATAGTTAGCACCTGCTAGGAGTTAAGTAAGAGTCAATGGAATTTGGAGATGTGGGTGGATTTTGTTTATGGCTACAGAGAAGCTGCTTTCTCTTTTAACTCTGCCCCTAGATGCCTCCATTCCTTCCCCTATATATAATGGTGTCAAACTCATGTCGTCAGGGCAGCGTCACAAGATGTATCAGGACTTTTTCCCCCTTCACTAAGCATGGCGTGGGTGTGGCAAGCATGTGATGCATCTGGCCCATCAGCCAGGAGTTTGATAGCCTTGCCCTACAGTAAATGTGTCTTTAATAGTCTGAGCACAAATCACCTTTAGTCATAAGCTCATTGAGTGGCTCGGAATAAATTAGCATCTTTTGTAAGGTACAGAACAGTATACTAAATGAAAGAGTCTAGCAATATCATTGTACATGTCAATGTAAGCCATGCTGTTATCAGGGTTCATAATCAGAAGCTTAAGAAAATAAATACAGCATACCTATAGTTAGTAGCATGGCATAAAGTAATTACCCACCTACTTCATTATTGTTTTTCAGGCAACCTGTAGATGGCATTCCACAATATTTTGTGGTCTTAAAAAGTCCCTGCAGTTTGGACCAGACTAGAACGACAAGAGGTGTGCAAAGGAGTTAGAGGGGTCTAAAGGCTCAGAGAAGAATGGCTTGTTCTGATTTATAGACAAAGATTATGAACCAAGTTAGTTCAATGCCTTTTATCTTTTTATTAATTCTGAACTTAATACTAAGAGTACTATCTCTTTCAAACTTTAAAAACAAAAAGGAATACTTAGCACAGGATTTATCTCCGGTCTTTAAATAGACTTATACATTAAAATTTAAGGACAGAACTCAATAGAATTTAAAAATTTAACTTTGGATTTTGCTTTAAAAAAAAAAAGCAGTTTAGAAACTAGAAATGGTTAAAAGACCACACATTAGACAGACATAAAGTGACTCAGTTCCTGGCATTCCAGTAGAGCTCTAACTATATCTTTCTTTGATCCTCTTTCACTGTCTGTTCTCTGGGTTTTTGTTTTTAAACCATTCCTAGAAAATCCAGTGACCTACATTTTCACTCCTTGGCATCTAGTATAGCTAAGCCTTTAAGTCACGTATGACCATATCAAAAAGCAGCCTTCTCTAGTCAGTTCAGGTCTGGAAAGGGTGATCAGATATATAAACACAGAATCAGCTTGTGAGGTATTCTAATAGTACAGACATGAAGAGGAATTTCTAGTTAAGAATCCGGAGCCTGTCTAATATGCAACATCATCATAATGAATTTTATAACTTCAAAATGTGATCTGTAGCAATCATGCAATTTCATGTAAACGTACGTAAAGTCTTCTCTAACACTGCCTCCTATATTTAAAACAGAATCCCTTTCCAGATTCTCATGTTCTGAGTCCTTCTCCAGCTTGAGATGTCTGGTCAGGGGAAAGATCCAGATATTCCATTATGGCACCAAGACCTGAAAATGTAATGTAAGATCTATATGTAAATGTGCATCTAAAAAGGCAGCCATGATTGATGGATACTTTAATGTGAAATACTCCAGCTTCTGTAATGTATTTACCCAAGTGAATGAAATGTTGTTGCACAGCATGAATTTATTTTTTAAAAACAAGGCATACATTATGACGAGCTCAAGTTTATAATTTGATTTCACAGTAACAGGCCATTTGGGAAGGGAATATTTGTTCTAACTTGACTGATTTCCTGAATGAATCAATGTAGCTCAGGCAGACAGACAATTGCCACCTTTCGATTCTAGCAGTTGGTTCAGTACTCCATAAAGATCAAACCACTGAACCACTACAGGTTAATTTTACTCTTATTGCAGCCTGATTTGCCATTAAAAGGAGCTAGGAAAAAGGAAAAAAAAGAAGTGACAGATATTAAGTCTTCATTGTTGCTCCCTCAACAACTGCATTTTATATAGTAGTTGTACTAGTATACCATTATATACTATATCCTAGTGTTATGAGAAAGGTGGAGTGATAATCCAATGGTTTTGGCTACAAAAATATTGTTCAGCCTTTAACCCCTAATATTTACCATCACCTCTGTACTTTATTGGCGTACAATTCAGAAGCATTTAATAAGTGAATGCAAAAAGACAAACAGCTTAAATAGGTCTTGAGCACAATTGTCTTGACACAGACAAATCTGTTGTTTGGTGACTTGTGTTAATGAACAAAATCTGATGAGTATTCATGATAAGTTTATTAAATGAGATTTCTCCAAATTAATAAAGCTTCTAGAAAGGATTTTGTCTCTTGAGCATAAGTTCTCAGAGTACATACAAGTAATAAGTCATGGTCAATCATGGTCATAATCATAAAATACAATCATCATTTTATGTTTTCAAACTAGATCCAATTCATATTTCCATATGATTTTTATATCTTAAACACCAAAAAATAGAGCATGTGATATATTTGTCATGATTACCTCTAAAAGACATGAGTTGTGGAAATAATAGCAATGGAGAAGTATACTGGCCCATGGTACCACAAAGATTTATCCTTCCAATTTCTAGAAAAAATGGAGGATGAACTTTGCAGTATTGAGTTCAGAAACTTATTTTTGAGTAGAGATGGCAACAAGGCTAGAAAATAGAGTCTCTACAATAATTTTAATTGCCTGCAATAAGGGACCCAGATTCCCTGACTTATTCAATGTAGCTTCCCAAATTTTATCAAGGTTAACAAAATCTTCCCAAACTAGAGAGCCAAAATGCTCTTATTGTTGTATGAAGGTAATAATACATATTCCTTTGGGATATAACCTACTGAATTAATTTTCACAAGCCATGAGAACACCTACTCCCTTGGATAGTTTTAAAAGAGGATTGGCTAAATCCACCCAAAACATGTCTCTTAAGAATTATCAGCTTTAAACTCAACATTACCTCCATGTTGAGGGCAATATGCCACCAAATGCTACTTGCAGGACAATTATTGTGGAGGCTCCTGTGAGAAACGTAACACTAAGAAGAGAATGATCCAATGAAGTTGTTCTTATATACTTACGTTTAAGTCCTTTTTCACTGTTCACTCATCCAAAATACCTTAAGTAAGGAACCTTGTGACTCACTGAGACTTTGTTAATTTACAAATGCTGGCTTGACTTAGGAAATATGCTGAACATTTTAAGATCATTTGAGAATCTGGGGAAGGGAAAAAGTTCGATTTATTTTCCAAATCATATTAATTGGAAACATGCAGAAGAGGCCTTCATCTGCAGTGGATAGACAATGGCTAAGATTTTAAAATCATCCCTATGTTCCATATTGTTCAGAAATCGCCCCCCACCCCTGTAAAGCTGTTCTATAGTGACATTCAACTACAGAGTTGAAGATGAAATTAAAAATTTTTCCTTCCATAAACTTCCTTAAATCTTATGTTCCAGGTGGTTCTCTTTAGGAAAACCTTGGCATGGATGAGAACAAGATAATTTATGTCTATGCTTGTCTGTGTTTCTGCCCTTTAATAATGTGCCCATGGTTATGTATTATGTTTTTAATTCTGGATGTAGAACAATGTAGTGCTCAGGGATTTGTTAGTACATGTGTTTTCTGACAGATTTTCCCCAAGTAGTTGCTACTTCTGGTTCCAAATTTTTTGACTGCTGGTTCTCTCCTCTTGAATGGAGTGATGCCAAAGCCAGGTGTACCTTTAATGGCATCTCCCCTCAAGTGACCTGGGAAGGGCTGAAGTTTGCCATAGCTACAGGCTTTCCAACACCATATTTTATCCTGAATCTGGCGTGTCTCCATTGAAAACACTGCAGTGACATCAAAAAGCCACCTGCAAGAAACCCCAAAGAAACTTATGGAAAAAAGCAGGCAAATTATCAATAGGCATTCAGAGGGACAAATATCAAAAGAAATGTCATTCTCCCTCCCTGTGAGATAAAATACCCACAAAAGATACACCAACCTATTTAACAACAATGAATTTAATTCCTACTGATACAATGTATCATTTTTATTCCACTTGACATGTCTATATACCATAAACTGGGAGTGAGGATAAAATCCTTATTGTAAGATTTTGCTTAGACATTTCAGTGGACTTCTACAAATACTTCACATCTTAGAAATGTAACGCTGAGAATACACTTCAAGTAAACTTTGTCGCTTATAAGCTCAGAAGTGCTGAGAGGAAAAATGTATTTATTTATTGCATGGATTTTACTACCACCCTGGGAGAATTCAGGTTCTCTTCAGGGTGGAGGGAGCAGGAAAACCCTGCATGAAACAGGTGTTGAACAAATGGTGGGTATCAAAGAGAAAATCTAGCCCAGTTTCGAGTTTACAAAATTTTGTTTTACTCTTCAAGATTCATGAGCCATTATTGCAAAAAATCTGAACAATTTAAATGGAAGAAACTACATTTCTATAAGATGTACCTTGCTTTAAAAACATATTCATTCTTCCTCCCTCTGTGTGTGTGTGTGTGTGTGTGTGTGTGTGTGTGTAACAAATATCTTCCTGAAACTCACATACAACTATCTTCCCTATCCTATGACTAAGCCAGGCTGTTCCTCCTATGTTCTCATGCCATTGTTCCCAGTGCCTCTCTGCTGAGTGATTGTTGAGTGGATCTGTGGCTTTCTCCTGCTGTGCTGCATAATAGCATTGAGACCTATTGTTGAAAGAGAGAGCCTTAAGCCAGATGGAGTTAATTAAAAAGAGGGAGGGACTAAAACGTTGAAAAAAAAAGTAGAAACCATTTTTAAAAAGTCCTTGGCAGTCAATTAATATTACAACATCAATATATTTCTGATGACAGATTATTTCATTGAAAAAGCAGCAGAGGCAAATGAAAGCTGACTTTCAAAAGGCTGGGATTCGTATTTGGATTAGGCAAATGACTGAGGATTTGGAGTTGATTTCATTTGCTAAGAATCATTTCCCAGACTTGCCAAAAAGCAAGGGAAATCATCTGAGTCTGAACCATTTTCCATTCCTATTTCTTACTCACCCTGGAATCCAGAACACTGGAGCCTAAAACATGAGAACTGGAAACAATAAAGACAAAGCATGGAAGCTGATTTGGAAAAGCTGAAGCACTTAGGTTTCATTTACTTCTAACGTCTCCAAGTAAATTGAGTTGTTGCATGCTATTGCAGGCATAATGTGACAATTCTGCAAAATATCTGTACTGAGCTCCTAAATCTGAAACAACAGGAAAGCATGTCAGGTTTTCAAAATCAGGAACCCTATCATGTATGTCAATCATTTCAGAGTAATGTTCTAGAAAAGGATCAGATCCTGGATAAACTATGAGGATTGGTATAAACTTATTCTTGTTAGATTTTGCAGCATAAGTAAGAACGTAGGGCGCAGCATCACATTAGCGGAATGGGAGAAAGTTTGGGGCAGAAACAATAAGATTACCAAATCGGCAGCATACAAGGAAAATCTTTATAAAATGTTTTATAGATGGCATCTCCCCCCTTCGAGGTTAGCGAAGATGCACCCCAACATGAGTCCGCATTGCTGGAAGTGTAGGAAAAAAGAAAAAACCTTTTTCCATATGTGGTGGTCTTGTGCAGAAACCCAAAAGTATTGGAAGAAAATCAAAACTTGGTTGGAAGAAATCACAAAAGAGCAGATCGAATACAAACCAGAGTCCTTCCTACTAGGGATTTTTGATAAGCAAATTTCCAAAAAAGCTAAATACATAACAATACACATTTTAACAGCGGCCAGATTAGCCTTCGCTCAACACTGGAAACAACATCAAACTCCATCAGAAGAAATGATTATTGAAAAAATCTCAAAATGCGCAGAAATGGATAAATTGACTTTGGCGCTAAAAAACAAAACCACTTCACTATACTACGATAGCTGGAATTGTTGGTATAATTGGATTGACCAAAGATAAATTATATATCATAAGGCTTAAAAGAAAAGTATCAACCCATAATAACAAGGTAGCGATATAAGTAAAAAACAGGTGTGGTTATATGACACAAGTTAAGGTTATGAAAACAAAAGAAGATATTGCAAACTGTTAAAATAAGAATACTTTTAACCTTGTAACCTCCTTCTTTCTTTCTTCCCCCTTTCTTTTTCTTTCCTTTCTCAAAATTCTTTCCCTCTCTTCCTCTCCTCTTTTCTTTCTTTTTCTTTCTTTTGCTTATTTGTGTATGTATTGTGACTGGTTTTAATTGTAAAAATTAATAAACTATATTAAAAAAAAAAGATTTTGCAGCATAAATTTAAACCCAGAAAGCACACACGGGTGACTAATTCAGCAGGATTCATTAACTTCTTTATATACATAATAAGTTTTGAAGTAAATGTGCAATACCAAAGTAGGTTCTTCCAACGTGGTAGAGAGTTACAATCAAAACACAAACAGCAGCTTCAGAGTTCAGAGCAGAGACTAGCGCCACACCCAGGCTACTTCTAGTTTCACTTTCCAATTCAGCTCCCATTGGCTGCTCTGTTGCCATGCCTATTCATTGGCTGACTTTGTTACTAAACTCTATACCAGTTTGACAATTCTGCAATGGCCAAATTTGCAAGGCATGCTAAGTTAGACCCTACCATGTCTGGAGTACATTTATTCTCTATTTGACAAAAGCATCTTAGGCAAAAACAACTTACCTTTTCATATCTGGACTCTCAGCTTTCGTTAGTACAAGCCATCACAGAGAGAACTAAATTTTATTATAATTCAAGAATGATATCCATTTTAAGCAGCAGAAAGTTGTTGAGCAGTTCAGGTTAATTCCCACTTACATCTCCTCCTCGTTCAAATCCAACATCTTTTGCCTATGTCTCCTTTTTATTTCTAAACTGGCTCATTGAAGCAATAGCATGTTGCATTCTTTTGTGGGAAACTCTGGTGACTAATGAAATCTTGACATAACCAGGCTGCCATTAATCTAAATCTCATTTGAGTCCTGTTTTAGTCATTACACAGACAACTTCATTTTTTGTGGTAATATAATGAAGATGGTTTACTTCTAGGATATTGTTGGGAGGCGAAGTCTCTACTTACTGTTGAAAGTTAAAACTCACCCCTCTCCTAGGAAAATGAAATATTTTAGGATGTACTAAAAAGGCAAAATATTTCCCCTAAAAAGAGAAGTAGAAACTGAGAAGCAGATACTCACCACAGAAGCAGAAGCTCACCCCCACCTTTGTTAATGGGCAGGCCATTAAGGCCTGGGCCAGAGTATTCTACATAACAAAGCCCTCTACCCACATGGCTTGGGAAGATTGCATCAGCCAGCACTCAGGTGATGCCATTGGTCCAAAGAAAGTCCACAAAGTTAGCTAAGACCCTCACCCCTGGGAGTCTGATAGCCAATGGAATATATTTCTTACACAGGAACAGGAAACATTAAGGTGGGTCCCAACAGAGGGTATAAAACTAAGGGTCTCTCAGAATCTTGCCCCTTCTTTTCCTTCACCCAAAATCTGGAAGCATGTAATTGTCCTTTTCACTTTGGAGCTCCAAGCCATGTGGTCCTATCAGAGGTGGGTATTCAGCAGGTTCTGACCAGTTCTGGAGAACCAGTAGCAAAAATTTTGAGGAGTTCGGAGCACCAGCAAATACCACCTCTGACTGGAGATTTTACAGTATCCTTCCCCTGCCATGCCCACCAAGCCACTCCCACAGAACTGCTAGTAAAAAAAATTTCAGTCCCACCACTGGGTCCTGTCCACCATTAAACCATCTTTCCAATCAGCCTCCATGTTTCCAGTGTCTTTTTCCCCACTTGGAACTGAACCTAGAAGGATATTTCTTCCAACACTACAACACTAGCTACACTGTATCACTATGCCTGTATCAGGTCCAATATTGTGTAGCTTTTTTGAAATCATCCCAGGCCATTTGGATACTCTCTTCCTATGCATTTTGAAATGGCACAGAAGAAGTAATTATTCATTGTTTTTTCCTGCCCAACCTCAACTGCTACCATCTGCAGAGTCTGGTACCATAGGTTTCTTATCCTTTGGAGTGGAGAGGACTGAGAGAACATTATTTACAACCCTATTCCTATTAAGTTGATGCATTTAAAAAAAAAAATTATCACAAATTCTTTATTTAGCCAGGGTAATAAAATTTGCAAATCTTGAAAATTTTCAGATTCTTTCATAAAGAAATATATTACAAAAAGTTAAAAAGTTGAGTTGGAAGAAAGAAGGAAAGGACAGAAGTCTGCTAATGCTGAAGTCATGAGTTGGCATGGCCAGAGTTTATATAGAATGTGGAAGAAAGATGAATATATTTAGATCAGCTTCCATTTATGGCCATGATGCATCCATACCACCACTTAGGGTACTTGGAGGAAAGCAAGCAAACAATGGCTTTTCTATTTTTTCCAAAAGTTTGGGAAACATGAATGTTTACTGACAGGTGGAAAAGAAAATGAGAGAGAAATAAAAATTATACCAGCAAAGTTAGATAATGTTTTAGGTGGTCTTGCTTTCTAAAACAACTGAAGCTCTCACAACTTAAATATTTTTATGACCTAAAATTTGGCCTAGTGAAAGCATTGGCCTTAGGTAGATTTTGGAACCCATCTAATGGCTATTATGGCTTATTTGGCTTTTTCTAAAAATGTTGCGATCCACTTTATGGGACAAAAATAATCAGGCAGATAATGACCACAGAAGGCTGCCAAAACATGACAAGCTGTGAAAATATAGATGCGTTTTTAAAACTCTTAAAGTAAATAGAAGTGGCGTAGACAAGATTGTGAAACAACACAAAGGGATAGGTTAAACAAAGAAAGATGTCTTTCAGTGCAGTGTATGGGTCTGTTTGCATAGGGGCTTACTGTTATTGACACCTCATCCTTAAGGCATTCCCATTGTGTAAAGCCAGGCTGAGCTGCTAAATCTGTGATACAATAGGATACATGATAGAAATCTAAGTAAGAGCAAATTAGACATCTGCAGTGTATTGTTGGAATCAGTAAAGCCTGAAGGATGCCATGGGCCTTTTCCTATATAGAGCACTCTGGGCTCTCATTTCAAAGGACTTCCAGAGGGGTAAATATATAGGAATGTAATGTGGCAATGTAATGAACCATCTAGGCAGCCTATTCTTATTCACCAGAGAACCCAAGAAGAATTCAGAATTCTGCTCACAAATCTATCCCAAACATAAAAGACAAATATTTGGAAAAGGCTCAGACATCTTTGCATTTGGAACTTGGGGAGTTCAGAGGAAATAGAATCAAGACAATGGGGCCACTTGGTGGAGAACTGTTGTTGGTGACTGTTACAAGAGAACTCATTATATTCTTCTCACGTAGCATTTTTCTTTCTTAGATTAGCCTCTCTGTGGCAATGTGACAGGGATGCTGAAATAATTTCTGGGAGAATTCCTAAAAAGGAGTGCAGTCCAATCAAATTAAATCAAACTGGATCCAGTGTTGAAGAGTGTCCCTCCTGAATTGACCATGATATGTTTCCCCCACGCACCCTATTTTTACAGAGAATGTGCAGAGTTTCAAGGAAAGTGAGGAAGCTGTGGCTTCTCTTCAAAGAAGAAATTTGGATTGCCTCAAGATATGAGCAATTTATAGATGGCAGAGTTCATTACAGTATTACACTGATGATGAACCTTTTCTGTGTGTCAAAATTTCAGAAAATGCCAACCTGACTCTCTTTGAAAGGTTACATTCCTACTACTAACCAAAGAAAAACAATTCTCAATCTCTTCACCTTCTAGGCCACTCTGAACAGTGGCACTCGGCAGCACTGCCAAGGTAGGTATGAAGTTGAAGCCTGGACCTTCAACGCTACCTGCCAAAATGGCTGCCTTCCATTCATACCCCAAGGTGCCTAAGCCTGGGGGAATGTATGATTCCCTCCACTGGCAACATTCTCCTTCAGGCACTGTTCTTTTTCTGTTGTCAGGCCCCTCTGGTCTACTTTATGAAACTCAGGGCTGCATGAGGACTTGAAGCAACATTGGAGAATGCTCTTCTACAACTTCTGCAGTCTCTGGAAGCTGTGCAGGCTCACACTTTTTAGAGGTTCTGGAGACTGCATAAGAGCATGGCCTCTTGCATGATTTCCAGAGGGATGGAGGCCACACAAGACCATACCTCATTGTTGCATGGCCTCCACAGCCTCTGAAAATTACAAGAGAGTGAGCCATACTTTCAAGAGTAGACTGGTTCCAATGAATGCTGGTGTATCACCCCTATCATGGCATGGCATCTTTGACATACATGTCATAGGTTCCCCATCATCGAAGTAGTAGTTTAGCTAGTAATTGGCACCTTAGTCCAGCTTAGTTGTCCCTGGGAACAAAGGCAGAAGGGAGTGACCTGAGATCAGCAATTTCTTAAACAAAAATAGACAGGGAGACAGGAAATTATCTATTTAAAAAATTAAACTCTGTAGCCTCTAATAATGTACAGTATTACCAGCAATCACATCAGGATGAGCCTTATAATACAATATTATTTATTCAGTCAATGACTGAAAATTTAAAAGAACATAAGCAGCATGAAGCAATTGGATACAATCATATACTAACAACCAGCAGTAAGGATGAGCCTTGAAGCTGGATGTTCTTCTGCATTGTTCTGATAAGTTGGTAAAACTGGTTTTTCATACTTTCACTAACAGACAAGAAAGCAAGGTGGAAGGAAGGGTAACTTCACTTTTATAATCTTAGATTTGGAGACCCTGGAAATTGTGTAACATAAGATCTTTCCATTTCTCATTCTTCTGCATCACTTTCACCAGAGTTTCATAAGTGAACCATGCCAACAAACTTGCTAGGCAGAAAAACAAGCAATCAGAAGATGCTGGCACCTTCAAATCAGCAAACGCTTACATTTTAAATATTGTTTGAACATGTTATTTTAAATTTGTAGTAGGATTAGGATGAAGAAAGACCCTTTTTTTCAAAAGTTCAACACAACTTGAACTTATGTTATGTTGCTCATGTTATGAACAACTATATTATGTTTGTCTCTTCGCTGGATAATTTGGAGGTTGCCATGTTTTCCTTTTCTCATCCTTGCCTTCTAGCAAGTCCATTTTTTAAAATATTTTTTTTAAAAAATATATGGTGTTGAAACCTTTGAAGTTATCTGTCTAAAATGTTGCTGGGCTAATTTCCTTGAAAGGGTCTTACTATACGCCTGCAATTTTCATTCCATTCTGCCCCAGAATGAAGCAGCTGCAGGCAATTTTACATTTCCTTATTATAGTCTATGGTGAAATATTTTATTTAGTGAAATCTCAGATAAGTCCAAATCTCTTCTTGCCTTTGAACTTCAGATTTGAAGTAAATCTTGACACCTTTATATCTAAAATTCATGCCAAATCTTGGGTGATTTGCATATCCTTTTATATGCATTTTACTTAATATAATACTGTTCATTATTATTTCTGCAAGAATGTACATCTTTGGGGCATACTTTCCCCCAGTGGGGTGTTTTGTTTCTATTTGTTCTGAGAACTGTATTATACAGTATTCGATTTAATATTTCTGTCAGCTGGGAGTTGCTTCTATATACTGTATTATACAGTTCTGGGTGGTTTAATACTGAAGGCTAGTTGCTATTGTTATTTAAGATTAATTTAGGAAATATAAATTTGGTGAGTTCAAATTTATTAGAATTAAATGAACTTCTCTTCCAACAAACAGACAAAATATAATTAAATATGTTTGCCCATGTAGTTTTATTTATACTTTATCTGCAACTATACTACTTAAGTATAAATAGCATCAGAGTGGATGTAACAGAATATAACAGAATAACAGAGCTGGAAGGGAATCTTGGAGTTCTTAGAACATAAAATAATAGAGTTGGGAGAGAATAATAGAATAATAATAGAGATCTAAAAGGTCTTGTAGTCCAACTTCCTGCCAGTGGCAGGAGATCCTATACCATTCCAAACTTCCTTTGTGCTTGATGGGATGATATCCATCCCATGATCATAGAAAGAATAACAGAATAATAGAATTTGCAAGGGATGCCAAAGGTGCTCCAGTCCAACCCTCAACTCAAGCAAGAGACCTTTACTGTTTCAGAAAAATGGTTGTCCAATCTCTTCTTAAAAGCCTCCTGTGATGGAGCACCCAAACTTCTGGAGGCAAGTTGTTCCACTGATTAAGTGTTCTATCAGAAAATTTCTCCTTAGTTCTAGGTTGAATTTGAAAGAGACATTAATCACCTTCTGTAAAATTGCTTTTTTTAAAGACATCAATCTCAAAGAAAGCATTGTTTGGACTTTTCTGACATTTGGGAGGGTGAACAATTGACATTTGTGGTGGTGGGAGACAACAATGTACATGCAGCCCTTTGTTTTCACTCCAAAGTTGGTACAAACCAGATTAATTTTTTCTATTATTTCTGTTGGAATGAAGTCCTAGACCCAGGAATCAGAAGGAAACAGAATGTCTGAAATCTGCAAGAGTTTACCTGAAGTGCCTTTGAAAACAATTCAAAAGAGTCACATCCCTGGTATAAAGACAGCAGAGTGTATAGTATATAGAAGCAACTCCCAGCTGACAGAAATATTAAATCGAAGTGTATGATTTTGTATGGCAAGAAATTGGCCAAGGGGAAAATATCACTTTGGTATCTTTCGTGCATTATAATAAACTTGTCAGACAGATAAATTCTCTGTTTTCTCATGAGATATGTATTCTGTAGAATTTAATGCATTTTTTATTAACTATTACATATCTCTCTGTTCTTCCAAAACCTATTTTTCCCCTATACAGATATAGTTGCAGATTTGATTATGTGAATATGCGGCTCTGTATTGTTTATTGGGTATGGAAATTATTCCTTGATTTTAATGTTGTAACTATGTATTTACTCAGGGTTATTGATCAGGGTTATTCTTCTTAAAGAGTTTATATCTTGGGAGCCTTAAGTTTTTTATTATTATTATTATTATTATTATTATTATTATTATTATTATTATTATTATTATTATTATTATTATTATTATTATTATTATTATTGTTAATCTTTGGTGAGATTCACAGCCTTTGGGACTGGTTGGTAGCTCAATAGCTCAAGTCCTAACCAAGGACCTAGGAACTGTTAAGATAGCATTGGGGGATATAAGCTGTTCCAAGTAGGGTGGTTTTTTTGTAGAATCGGGGTCTTCAAGTCTGATAAATTCAGAATTTCCAAATAGCGAGGTAGCCCTTTAGGTATTGCTCCAAGGGCTCCAATTACAATTGGGATAACACACAATTTCTTTTTCCAAAGTTGCTCAACTTCAATTTGTAAGTCCCGGTACTTTGTGATTTTTTTCTTGCTGCTTGTCTTTAACTCGTGCATCACCAGGTATTGCAATGTCAATGAACCAACCTTTTTCTTTTCAACTATTGTTATGTCAGGTGTGTTGTGGGCCAAGTGCCTGTCCATCTGAATTCTGAAGTCCCCCAAGATCTTGACTTTTTCATTCTCCAGAACCTTCTCAATCTGATGTTCCCAGTAGTTGTTACTATACTCAAATCCAAACTTTTGGCACAATTTCCAGTGAATGATTTTTGCAACTTGGTTATGGTGTTCTAGGTGGTCAGTTTGTAAAATTTTGCTGCACCCACAGATGAAATGGTCAACTGTGTCATCTTTCTCATTACAGATGCAGTATTTGCTGTTGGTGGTGACATGCTGAATCTTTGCCTTCATGCAATTTGTGGTTAAGGCTTGTTCTTGAGCAGCCAAAATAAAGCCTTCCGTTTCTTTTTTCAGTATTCCTGATTTTAGCCAGTTCCAAGTAAGCTTTTGGTCAGCTTTGCCTTCATTACTTTTCAGGTATTGGCCATGCATAGCTTTGCTTTTCCAATTTCCAATTTGCTTCTCAATTATTTATTTTTTTATTCAGCTTTTGACTTGATTGTCTTCAAAAGGCCTCCTTTATGTATTTCCTTAATCATTGGCTCTTCACTTTTCTGGAAGTAGTCATTCAAGCTGTGTCTTTCTTCTTCTACAGTCTGCTTTACTTGTAGGAGACCTCGACCACCCTCTGCTCATTTTTAGGGTGCAAGGCATGATTCATAATCATAAGCTTCCTTGTTTGTCTGTCCAAATTGTCCAGCTCCATCATGTGGTGTTGGTTGTGCTTCATGTAATGGTCTGTCCTATAATCTGAGCTATTTTGTGTCAGCATTGTTTCCATGTAGATAAGCATCCATGTTATGATTCAGGTGTCTGCAGTGTCTGTTATGAAAGCTGGGTTAGCAAAATAGAAGATAATTTCAAGAATATTTCACAAGGTGACCCTATTGCAGAAAGTGGCCCTTTTAATCATTTAGTTGTAACTTCAGGTTTTCTAGAATGTGGCGGAAAGGTCCTGGAAACCATACCAAATGAACTTATGGAAATAATAAAATACAGTATTTGAAGGCATTTCATTGCCTAATTCTACTTTAGATCCATACAATACTAGATAAAATATATCCCTATTGCTGATCATTGTACAGGTTATAAAACCTTACATATTATTACAGTTAGTTTCACTATTGGTTGATGTGCATACATAAATCAATTGCTATTGTATTTTATAAAAGGAGACAATGCTAAGTTTCAGGTTGGATTGCATAATATAATAATAACTTATATGCTTCTGAGCATGTCTACTGTATTTATCTTTAGTAAACAGTCCATAGAATCAGGATTTAAAGATCTGTGATTCTTCCACCAAGACTTTGTCCCTGACATCTCGTGTTTTAGAATAATTATGTACAATATGTTGTATAACTAGCAAGCAGAGTTATTCTCACTTTAGAAGTGGCAAAGGAAGATAAAATGGATATCAGTCATAAAACTACAGAATGACTCAGTAAGGTTCCTTTGATCTCCTTGTAAATACTCAAAGTACAATTGGTAACTTTCATTACATAAACAAAAAGTTCTAATTTATAATTTGAGGGCTGATCTTTTTTCCCCAGAATAAAGGTATGCCTAAAAGCATGGACTAATTGCTTTTGTTAAAATTGGGTTAGTGAAGCTGTTGGATTTCTGATCAACAGCAAAATAAATTCATCCACAATACAAAATAAACTGGCATGAATGAAATGTTCATTCACATCTCATAATCTCATATTCCAGAATACTATTGAATCCTAGCTTCTTTATTAATTTTAGAGATATCTTTGAAAACTACAGAGAAATTTCAACCAAATCCTAGATTAGATAAAAGTGTAGAAGGCAGAATTCAAACCTGGATGGATTTGAAATCTTAGCTTTCAGTTAACTTCAATTATTTTAAACATGTCATTTTTGAAAGTAATGATTTTAGTGGAAGTTAGTCTCCTGAAATATTTTGAAATAGAAAGAAAATGAACATTTTATGCCAGGTATGGATCAGGAACAAAACAACAAAGTTGGAAAGGACCTTGGAGGTCTTCTAGTCCAACCCCATGCTCCAGGAAGACTCCCTATATAATTATGGATATCATTTTGGATATGTGATCAATTTGGTTACAGGGAATGGGAAGAGATTCATTATTTTTGTCCCTTTGATTTCTAGCAGATGCTTAAGACCAGAATCATTTTATTGACCTAATAGCTTCATACCTGGATTACTGTAATGTACCCTACATAATAGTACTCATGAGGGTGATCCAGAAGTTGAGTAGGTGCTTAAATTATCAGTCCTGAAAGAGATGCAGTGTTTGCCTGTGCACTAATAGGTCCAATTTAAGGTGTTGACATGACAATGATTTCTTCTAGCTGCCCATGCACTAAAATGAGTTAGGGATGCCTAACTCATGATTTCACTAATGAGTTTAACTCATAGGAGGGTGATAGAAGCCCTTCTTGATAACACTGCTTCAGTTATGAAACTTTCTCCTGAGGGAAGATGAGCTAGTAGGATTTTACCGACAACTAAAGACATGTGTGACCTTCCAGGCATAGATCAACACCTGCCAGGATCAGATTGCCCTAATTTGGGTAAAATAATTTGCATTTTTATTGCTTTTAGAATTGCTTATTAGTGATTGATTAGTAATTCTTTTTAATCTTCTATATATTCTTTTGGGTGCCTTTGGAAGAAAAAACCCTACACAAAAGAAATAAATAGTGCTGGTTTAAACCCTACGTTTAAATCCAATATTAGTCATTGACGTTTACCAAACTTCTTTGAGTTAATTACACTCTGTCAGCCAACCTATTTCATAGGATTGTTATGGGGAAATGGGATTTTACCTACATAAATTGGAGGCAAGTCAATATGTAAATCTAATATTTAAATAAATAAGCCTTTTCTATAACATTAGTAATAATCATCAAATAGTGTGCACACCTTCTGAAGGAATCACTTTTTCATATCAGAATTAGCTGTAATGTGTCTCTTTCCTGGAAGATAAAGAGTGAATGCACATTCAGCAGTATCTGCTCAGAGCATGAGAGAAAAACCCTGAGGATGATACATTTTTGATCCCTCATTCATAAGTAAAATTAACAATTTGTCTTTGACAAATCTGGTTTAAAAATGTTAACTGGGCAGATTGGACAGCGATCTACAGTTCTGCACTAGCAAAAAAAAAATACATTGCACAAAAATTACAAGAACATGATTGCTTTCTTTTAAAAAAGAAACTGAGGTGTGTACTTCCCAAAAATTGGGAGTTGTGGCAAGAAATCGGCAGTGGTAACATAAAGCTTCCATTTTTTAGCTCATGAGATGTTTAAATAAGAAGCAATTATTGTAATTGCAATGAAATGCAGGTATAACAGGATTCAGAAATCTGTGAAAGGCTAAAGTTCCAAATAATTTCCTGTCAGAATTTCAAGGCTCTAAAGCATTAGCTCCAAAGTTAAGCAAATGAGATGATTTACTGTTTGGAGTTAAAAGGCAATCGGGGAAGACTCCAGGAAGGGAAGAAAGGAAAAGGGCCAAGATTTCTTGATCAAACTTTTTTTCAGAAAGTAACATCATAGCCAAATGAAGATATTGAGGAGAAAATGTTATTTGTAAATAGTAAAAAGCAAGGGGTGATCAACCAAAGCAAAACAATTTGGAGAGGAAAAAAGCCACAGTGAATCTGTTCAAATAACACACTGAACCACATCTGAGCCAGCCTGCTTAAAGCCTAGTGGATTGTGAAAACTGCCTTGATGTGATGCTTCATTTTTTTCCAGAGGTATGTCTTACCTAAACA
This sequence comes from Notechis scutatus, assembly GCF_049901735.1. NCBI lineage: Eukaryota > Metazoa > Chordata > Lepidosauria > Squamata > Elapidae > Notechis > Notechis scutatus. Next base: position 89,380,164 of record NC_142013.1, read on the forward strand.
GAGAAACAAAATGACCACAGGTGGGCCAAAGAGCAGTGGGAGCAGGAGCACTTGTAAAATGCTGCCAGTTCCCCGTGAGTTTCCTTTTGGGAAGCTGGCAAGGAGCATCAGAAATCTTCCATCTTTCCTTTTCTTGTTCCTCCCTCCCTCCCTGCTATGCTTCCTTGCATGATCCACATTTCTCTCCCTCCCTCTCCCCCCAATTTCTCTCATTCATAGCCTTTGGCTTGCCCAGGAGTAAATATCTTACCTTTTCATGTAGAATCATATTTCCAGCAATCTATAACTTGACTGGCATGTCTACTTACTGTAAAACTACTCTAAACACTGTAAATGTGGATTTACTTACTGTAAATCCAAGAAAAAGCATCAGAAGCATTAACAGTAGTCTTTTCATTATTGTTAAAATGGAATTCTGCCATTCACACACACACACACACACACACACACACACACACACACACAAACCTATGAATTTCTTTCTTTTTTCTGGAAAAATTACAGGAAATTGTTCTTATAATTTCTCAATTCGCAAATGTAAAAATGTCATTTCGTCGCAGCTCTTTAGCTACTATTTATGTTAACATTTGAGCTGTGTGTCAAAATTTGATTGAAATGCATTATAATAGATATGTTTGTGTGTGTGTGGGGGGGAGTTTCAGACTGAAGGCCCCATCTGGCCTTTCAGTGAACACCCAGCAAAGTGAATAATCAGAAACGAAACTTGATTTCTCCAGCTTGGTGGTTTCTTTATTCACTTTTAGATTGCTAGTTGGCCACATAAATATACAACTTTAAAAATACTGCCACCAGATATCCTGGGGATGAGCAAATGGCTTAGCTGATGATACAATGGAACTGGCAAAAAATGATTGTACCACTGTGATTGCCACCATTTTGAGAGCTTAGCCTTTGTGTCTTGGCAAAAGACTTTAGCAGGTTAGACTGCTAAATTCACCTCACAGAATGAGATGAATATTGATTGGCATAGGCAACTAAAGAAAGGTGAGTGATGGCAATAATGATACTTTTCAAACTATGACAAGTCCATTATACTTATTAGGGATGCTAATTATAAAAATATCAACCTTTCACTAGTTTCATGTTTTTCTCTCCGTCATGCATCTTTCTTTTACTGTGAGAATGAATAAAAACATGTACTAATCACTATTTTCAGCCAACTGCTATTCCTAGGAAAGTGTTTTCCACATTTTTACACTGGTCACTCATCTCCAATTATTTTAACATGTGGTCAGTTTGCAGAAGGGGCACCCACCCTCTCTTTATACCAAATATTTTTGCCAAGAATCATTAAATAGTAAAAAAAAAAAAAAGTCAATATTCCATACATGCTCAATGAAAGCTTTATCTTTGTCATCAAACACTAGTGCATATACTTTGTTACTTACCTACGGAAGAGCTGATGTGTCCAACTGGGATAGGCCTTTTGATAAATTCTCCAAAGTCAACTGGCTCTTCCCACAGAAAAGTAGCTCTGTTTTTCATTATTTTTATGGGATGAGAGTTTGATGATGTCTGGTTTTATGGACCAGATAATTATTTTCTTTCTCATGTTTCTACTACATTTGTACAACAGAATCTTTCAGTGCCCATTTGTTCAAAACCATAGAAGAGAACAACAGGAAAGAAGGGCTGGATTTTCCACATTTTTTTTGTCTGCTGCTTTTAAATCAATTATACTCACATGTTCAGCAAATGGTGCTTCTACCTACATGGAGACAAAGAGATGATGAGATTTCCACCTGTGATTTATGGATCTTTTTTTCCATATTGATGCTAGGTTTGTTTTCTGAATGCCTTCCTAACTCTTTTTCTTATACAACAACCTCCATTATTCAACATCTGCCTAAGGCAGAAGAATTTTAGTATCGTGATATGTCACCAAATTGTTATTATAATTGTATATTTACCTCTAGAGACAGGAAAAACTGCTTGCGGGTTTTCTGTTTCTAATGCTAAAATAATTGGGCTGGCCTTAAATATTAGGTTATGTAAGTGGGGGAGCGATGCTTGATTTCATTTGCTGCTTCACCTAGAGGGAGCAAGATATCTTCAACCATGTTTCCACAGTATGTTTCATGCATAGTATGTATAATTCTGTACTTATTTATCCCTGATCCATGGATAAAATGATTCTGCAGGCTAAATCAGGTTAAAAGTTTCTTCAGTCCCACACTTCAGTCTCCTACACTAGTGAGCTTCGCAGCTGAGAAAGATTTTTCTATGTACACTTTGTCGTATGTATATAACAATATATAATAACAATATATAAGTATGTTTGAGCACCTTATACACAATGGTAACGTGTCACAGTGTCATACTGTGTCTTAGTGAAGGAAAAAAAGGAAATGAAAATGAACATTATCACCATCTCTATCTATTGGACCGGATGGAATATGTGCCTACTTCTTAAAAAAGCTATCCACTGCCATAGCCAAACCTCTAAGCATAATCTTTGAAAAATCTTTCAGGACCAGCTCCTTGCCTAACCTATGGTCACAAGCCACAGTCATCCCCATCTTCAAAAAGGGAGACCCAAGCCTAGTTGAAAATTACAGACTAATCTCCTTATGCTGCGTCACCTGTAAAGTCATGAAATCAATTATTAACCAATCCATCATCCTCCACTTAGAGACAAACAACCTACTCTCCAATAAACAATTTGGTTTCAGAAAAAAACTATCCTGTAATCTGCAACTCTTACACTGCAAAAACATATGGACGACACAACTCGACCAGGGCAAAGCAATAGACGCAATCTACATAGACTTCTGTAAAGCCTTTGATTCAGTGGTACACGACAAACTACTCCTAAAAATAAAATCCTATGGTATCTCTGGACAACTGAATAACTGGATAGAAGCATTCCTGGCAAACAGACAACAAATGGTCAAAATTGGGAGCGTCCTATCAAATTCTGTACCTGTCAATAGTGGTGTCCCCCAAGACAGTGTTCTAGGACCAACTCTCTTCATACTCTACATAAATGACCTCTGTGATCATATTAAGAGCAATTGCGTTCTTTTCGCTGATGATGTAAAGCTGTTCAATACCACAGACAATACTGCTACCCTACAAAAAGATCTTGACTATGTATCAGAATGGTCAAACAAATGGCAACTTCAAATCTCAACAAATAAATGCTCTGTCTTACATATTGGCAAAAAAATCAGAAAATAAAATACAAGCTGAATAGTCAAGATCTTGTTGATGACCCAAGCTCTGTAAAGGACCTTGGAATACTCACCTCTAATGATCTAAGTGCTAGAGCCCACTGCAACTACATAGCCAAAAAGGCATTAAGAGTTGTTAACCTAATCCTACGTAGCTTTTTCTCTGGTAATATCACACTACTAACCAGAGCATACAAAACATTTGCTAGACCAATACTCGAATACAGTTCATCAGTCTGGAACCCACATTACATATCTGATATTAGCACAATTGAGAAAGTCCAGAAATATTTCACAAGAAGAGTTCTCCACTCCTCTACTCGTTGTAGAATACCTTATGCCACCAGACTTGAAATTCTAGACCTAGAAAACCTTGAATTACGCCGTCTTCGGTCTGATTTAAGCATGGTATATAAAATCATACATTGCAATGTCCTACCTGTCAATGAATACTTCAGCTTCAACCATAACAACACAAGAGCATACAATAGATACAAACTCAAAGTTAACCGCACCAAACTTGATTGCAGGAAATACGACTTCAGCAATAGAGTGGTCAATGTCTGGAATACTCTACCCGATTCTGTAGTTTCTTCCCCAAACCCCAAAAACTTTAACCTTAGACTGTCTACTATTGACCTCACCCCTTTCCTAAGAGGTCTGTAGGGGCGTGCATAAGCGCACCAACGTGCCTACCGTCCCTGTCCTATTGTTTCTCTTATTCTTCTTTTATTTTTCTTATATGTACCCATTTCATGTATTCACAACTATGTATACACTTATACTTATTATCTTGTAAACAATTGGCAAATCAAATAAATAAAATAAAATAAATAAATAAATAAATAAATAAATAAATTTTGAGGCAAATGATTTTTCCCTATTTAGAAAACAAAATAGGGGGAAATCATTTATCTCAAACTTTGTTTGTAAAGTATGTTGGCTGGATTTTACATGTTTGTTGGTGGTTGCATTCCCTTCCTTTAACTTGTAGTTTCTTACATTTTAGTGCTGTATTTTAAAGGCACCCTATTCAAAATAGGATAAGGTTTTCTTTTTAAAAATTCCACATAGAAAACGAAAAAGAATAAAACCTCTGCATATTTTAATTAGTGAATGAGAATGTGCTAATTGTGTTTGTGGCTCAAAGAGTTTCCTGAGACAGATGTATATAGGGCATTTATAACATTGGCTTGAACAATAATGTTGACAGCTTATATATGGTCACTGTGTCAGACTGGATTGTTTAAATAAGTTTACAATCCTTGGAGCCTTATCATGTGTAAACAGCAAGCTCTTTGGATGATGAAACTGTTGTTAGTTGGGATTTAACAAGGCTGCAGGATACACAATGTGATATTGTAGAAAAATATACCCGATTAATCTGCCTCAACCACTGGTGAGTACTCTATGATTAAAAAAAGTACTGGCATACTTGCAGTATTCTATAAAGGTTAAATAGTGATATACAGGTGTTAAATTGAAGTTTATCTAGTTACTGTACATCAGAAGAATGATAACATTCCCATCGGAAATCACCAAATGGAATGAGAATCTGTTCAGGAACTGATGTTTGGCAGATACACCATCACAACAGAACTCATCTCAATGATAATGTAGGATGTCTGCTGCAAGGTTAACAAATGCCATGTGGAACCTGGCAGGCAAACTGGCTTGTCAGAAAGTGCTTCAGTTCTCATTCTTTTGTATGACCTGGAGTCCCCAGAATGTGGTGGGGAAGGGTGAACAAATTTCTCATTGTGAGTTGTTGTTAATTAGGATTTTTGACATCTCTGACACTTTTAATTGTTTGGGTTTTGAATGCTTTAAAAAAAAAAGATTGGTGCTTCATATTAATCTGCATGTGCATAGTGGGTTCATCTGAAAAATCACATTTGCCTTTCTTTCCTTCAATTCCAGAGCTGGGTCCATTTCTTGTCACCCTAAATTTTGTTATCTTCATAGTGTGCCAGTGATATCATTAGTGTTTCCTCATCTGTGATACAGTGCCAGAGAATACAGTACATCCAACCTTTATGCAATTTGCAAGCCCTTGATTATGCATTTAATCAACATATTGTTCATCATCTTGCATCTTTAGTATCTGTCTGAGAACCTCCCCAGTGTATATGCTATTTACTTTATCAAGATATCTGTATTCTTAACTCATGTGGGTGCTTCTCGAACTATAAGGATTATCTATTTATTTGAGGTTGTAGTTAATCTGTATATACATTTTACTTGGGAAATGTGATGACCCGGGGTGTGGCACAAAGGCAACACAGTCATATAAGTAAGAAAAGTCCCTTTAATACCTCCAACTTTGCCCCCAATGTCCAGTTACTTTCAGCTAGAGAAAAAACTCATCCAAAAACAGTCTTTAAGTGGAGGAAATTTAGTCCGAAAACAAAGTACATATAAACTGTAAATAAAAATCCACACAAACCACGCTACAGCAATTAACTGAACAAGGAATTGCAGACTTCAAAGGCCAACAAAACACACACAGTTGGGAAGATGCCAGGAACCCAAATAAACCTCGAACAATAAAAGATAACTCATGATTTGCTTCCAACAAGTTGCTCTGTACAATCTCCCCTTTTAAACACTGTGTTCCTAGCTGCAGCTAATAAAGGGAATCAGGGCCCTTTTCTCCCCAGTAAGCCATGCAACTCACATTGCTCCCTTCTCTGTTCCTCCCTGCGTGCCCTAGGATGAAGAGGGGATGGGCTTGGATCTTCCTCTGAATTCCCTCTGCCTTGCTCTACCTCTTCCCTGCTCTGCCCAGCCGGATTTTGCCCTTTCCCAGTTTCTTCCACAGCCACCCAGAGCCACACTCCCACTCCCTGTTAGCTGCTCGGCCTCCTCCTTGGAATCAGATTCTGACAGGGACATGACAGAAAGACAGAAGGTAAATGATACTGGAAATCTCTATTTTAAGAACTCAACATTATGCTATCAATATGTTTTATCAACAGGTTCTGTTTAATGATGGGGACAAATTGATTTGGTTTGTGTTGCTATACCAAGTTATCTAATTTCATATTTTGAATCAATATGTAAAGCAAAATGCAATGACATTTATACTTTCACATTTGTTTTTCAATGCAATTCTCCAATGTATAAAATGCATATATTATGAGAAAAAGTACATAGTGGTCACATATTAGTAAAAATAGCATACGAAAGCTTTCTCTTAGACAAGTATATTTGCAGAATGGTTATATTAATGAAAATTGCATATAGAAAAGGGTAGATGAGGAGAAATATATACAAAAATGCCTAGATATTGTTATAAGAATCTTTAAATAAACATAAAGCTTAAGCATAAAACAGATAAAGCAAGTAAAATGAGGAATGAAGACAAACTGAAATAAACAGCACTATCAGGTCATCCATCTCTAGTCCTAAAATCCTGACTCTCTTTAAAAAATCCATAATAAACAAAACCTTCAGTTAAGATGATAGCATTAAGCTCATTCCAATTTTCTCTTGTTCTTCAAAAAGTCAGCAAATTGGAAATTAATCACTTAAGTACCACACAAAGCTATAAAGACTTTGCTGAGCCTTGTCTGCTATTACAAATTGATGAGTGATGCTCCCTTCACATACATTTTGGTCCAGTTCAGTCTAGCGAAGGAGCTGTCTAATCAGAAACCATAAAGATGCAAGATGAGTAGCAGAACCTGGAAGCAGAGTTAAAAGAGGGATCAGGCTAGAATCCCTACATAGCCGCAAGTGGACCTAGTCATAAGAATATGTAGGGATTCTAGGCTGATTCCTCTTTTAACTCTGCCTTTAGGTTCTGTCACTCCTCCTTGTACACAAGCACCTGAATTCTTTCATAAATATATCCCTGAAGAAAGTGAATTAGAAAATTCCATTCAATAATATTAATTCTGGAAAAAGGAAGCCTTAGAAACATACTATATGATTTATATTAACCCAATACTCATTCTAAACCATAAGTTTGCTATTATAGTATTTGTATAACACATTAGAGATGTATAAGAATAAGAATAATAAGTAGAATACACAGGGAGATATCTACTGTACTGTATATATCGGGAGAGCACACAATAGAAGAATTAAAGGGAAAAAAACAAAGAGAAAAAACCCTCTGGCAGGAAATCCCAAAGGTGCTTTTCAAAAGGCAACTGGTTTTTTTCTGTTTTTTTCTTTGAAGGTGTTTCGCTTCTCATTCAAGAAGCTGAAGAAGATTCTTGGATGAGAAGCAAAACATCTTCAAAGAAAAACCAGAAAGTCCAGTTGCCCCTTGAAAACAAGCAGCTTTCGGACAACCTCCTTCAATCTTTAGCAATAGCAATAGCACTTAGACTTATATACTGCTTCACAGTGCTTTCTATTTATTTATTTTATTTTATTTATTTTATTTTGTCAAGCGATTATATGATAACAGGTATAAGTATAAACATAGTTTTGAATACATGAAATGGATACATATAAGGAAAAAAAAACAATAGGACAGGGATGGTAGGCACGTTGGCGCGCTTATGCACTCCCCCTATATTATGCACGCCCCTTTCTATAGCCCTCTCTAAGTGGTTTACAGAGTCAGCATGTTGCCCCCAACAATTTGGATCTTCATTTTGACCACCTCGGAAGGATGGAAGGCTGAGTCAACCTTGAGCCTGGTGAGAATCGATCTGCCAAATTGCTGGCAGCCAGCAGTCAGCGGAAGTAGTCTGCAGTACTGCATTCTAACCACTGTGCCACCACCACAACCTTGACATTTCTTCATCCTGGTGTGAATAGCATGGAACATCAATCCCAGTTTCAGTGTCTCTTCCCTTTTCCAAATTTTATTGTCAACTAGAGTGAGGAAAAATAATTATACAATTTATGCATAATAAGGATTAGTATGATTTGTCCCTTCAAAGCATGTTTATGGGAACAGGGATAAGCATTTTGATATCTTTTTTTCCACTGGGAAAGATATAAGCATGTAATTAACCAGCTCACTGCAATCAAGGCAATTTTGGACAATGTAGTCTTTGTCAGAATACTAAATAGTAAGTAGTTGATAGGAATAAACATTTATATAATTTATTCCTTCTTTGTGATAACACTAAGAAAATGGTTTGTTTTTGATTCACAAAAAATCTGATTGACACGTTTGATCAAGCATTCCCCTAATTTAATATGTTGATTTTCATGGAGCTCAACAACTTGCTCTTTGGAAAACCACCAGGAGAAATTAGAGACTTTGGTCTCACTTGCAATTCCCTTGCACTTGCATCTGCTATTGTCTGACATAGTCCTTACGAATGCAGGCCTTCCTTTTAGCCACAATGGCATGTAGCTATAGATAGTTCCATCTTCATGGATTTGATTCATCCCCCTCCAAATCTTTCTGAACTGGTAGCTGCCACTACATCTTGTGGCCACGCATTTCCTGAATTAACTCTGTATGCTTCAGAAATAAGTGCTTCTCCACTAAAGGCTTAACAGTAATTTTAAACAAAGGTTGAATTTTAATGACTATGATATAATATGATACCATTTGTTTTAAATATGGATAGTCAATAGGGAAACTTTGTTTATTAAAATTTCTTCTATTCAAGACATTTCATTGCTGGCTTAATCAGTAATGATGCACTGATTTAGGTTAACTCCTTAAAAAATAATGTAGAAATACAGGAAAAATGAAGTTTAATGAAATAAATCACGATTGCTGATGCATTGGCATTTTCTCATAATTTTTAAACTCCTGTTTATATGCCTGCCAGATACACTAATTTATTCTGGCTCCTAAGGAAAGCATAGTCCACCTTTTCCCTTATGGACCCTCTCTGGATGCTTTTTTTGTTGTCATTATCTTTGAAGAAAAATAACGAAGTTGATGACAGCATTGATATGCTGTGGCATGTTTTAGTCTCCACTTGTTGTTGCCTTAAGGCTAAGCAAATGGCTTTATTGTCATTTTCTTTTCTGTGCTGAGTGACATTTCAGTGGGACTTTAGACTATTTTTTATTGATTTATTGTTTTCTTTCAGAACGTGGGGGTGAGGTGAGAAACATTGCAGAAATGGACTTCTGCTTCTTCTTCTTTAAATAGTTTTGCTTTCCAAGGTGAATTAACCTATTTTAATACTTCATTGGTTTGACACAGTGATGGGATTCAAAAATTTTTACTACCGGTTCTGTGGGCATGGCTTGGTGGGAATGGCAGGGGAAGGATACTGGGAAATCTCCAGTCAGAGGTGGTATTTGCCAGTTCTCCGAACTACTCAAAATTTCTGCTACCGGTTCTCTAGAACTGGTCAGAACCTGCTGAATACCACCTCTGGTTTGACATCAGGTGTTAGTGTGCTGCATTGTTCAATTTTCCAAGTTCTATAACACTGCAGAAATTTTCTCTTTACCTTAATCCTTTTAAATAGCTGCAGTGTATATGTGTCATGTATACTGTGTATGCAGGGAATTAGTATAAATCTTTCTCTGTGTCTCACTCACTTACTCTTTCTTCTCTCACACATACAAATATAATTAAAATATGCCTTGGAGATTTTTCCATATTTATTATATATTCCACAATATATGCAGTTGTATTTAACATTTTTTTCAACTCAGTTACCCAAAAAGAATATTGAATTTGGAACATTTGAAAACTGATAAAGATGAATTGTTGCAATGTAATGAAGACAATGTTTCTTTAAAACAAATGTTTTTACAATTTCCTATACTTGCTAACTTTTGGGGAAAAGTAAATATGACATGTACAAAAAGGTAGAATTTTCAGAGGATAATATTCTCTCGAATCACATATCTACCGGTGGTACATGGAATTTGGCAAATGGACAATATAAATGGTTTTTGTGTGTCATTAGTATGAGTAAAAGACTCATATTACAACATTGGAATAGTTAACCCTTGAAGGCTATTTTCCAGAATCTTTTACTCAATGGATTGAATAATTGATTACCCTTGCACATATGAGCATATTGCCTATAGACATAGAATTTGTATGAAGAAGTGTAATGAAATATGGGACTCATTAATATAAAATGCAGAAGTTTAAAAAGCATGATAGTTATATGTGTGTTAGAAATATAATATATACATATACATACATGCACACACTTGCATAATGTTGAACAGCTTGCTCTCAGAAGTTCTGGGAGCACCATCACTTGAGACTTTCAAGAAGAGATTGGACTGCCATTTGTCAGAAATGGTGTAGGGTCTCCCACTTGGGCGTGGGGTTGGACTAGATCAGGGATCCCCAACCGCCGGTCCCGCGGACTGGTACCAGGGTCAGCGGAACAAGCCTTACCGGGCTGCTGGTTGCTGGGCGCCGCCATCTTTTTGGTAAAAAGCGCTTCCGGTGAGCTTTTTCCGGTAGAAAGCTCACCTGAAGCGCTTTTGCTCATAAAAGATGGCGGCGCCTAGCACTTCCAGTGAGCTTTTCCAGGTAGAAAGCCATTTCACTACCGAAAAAGCTCACCGAGGCGCTAGCGCCCGCCATCTTTTGATGAAAAAGCGCTTCCGGTGACGTCACCGAAGCGCTTTTCGTCATAAAAGATGGCGGCGCCCAGTTGAGCTGGTACCGGGTCGCGGCGCCCAGCTGATGCCGGAACCGGGTCACTGGCGTCGAAAAGGTTGGGGATCCTGGACTAGATGACCTGCAAGATCCCTTCCAACTCTGATTATCTGTTATCTGTTAATGTTTGCATTAGAAAATTATGTACAGAATTGTATTTGTTTACTAATAAAACATATTTTTCTTTTAATTTTATTCTATTATAACTTCTGTACTTTTTAGGAATATAAGTCACCTAACAGGTATTTGGGTTAGAAATATATAAACCAGGATAGACATTTTAATACTGTCTCTTTAAGGGAATGCAAGAGCATGCAATTAGGTGTGTTTTCTCAAACAGCCATAAGATGGAGCCAGAAACCTGGGTTGTTTAGTCTTAGTCTCAGAAGAGAGTGTGAGTCAGTCTCTGTTTCCTTCTGTTGGAGAGTATTGCCGTTCCATTTTTCCTAATTGACTGATATTCCTGGATTTGATGTAAGTCTGATACTGAACTGTTTTTGACACTGGAATTTGATATTTGGATTATCCCTGGCTTGAAAAACTGACTGAATTACCTATGAATGACTTTGGATTGCTTGTTTTGACTTTGCTTAACGTTTCTGGAAGTAAAAACCTACATTTACTGTACAGTGTATCTGTGTGCTGTGTGTGTATTATTCCAACACTACTCTCTATACGACTCCCTATATGCACTCATTCTCCTAACAGGGAATTACCTCAACAGTACTTATTTTAAGCATTTGTTGTATATTTTTGATAATGCACTAACTTTTGTATTTTATTCCCTTTTTTCTTCTTTGTAATTATCTTAAAAGCAATACAAAATTCGTATATGCAATGTATGTATGTATGTATGTATGTATGTATGTATGTATGTATGTATGTATGTATGATATTCAGCTTTGTTTGGGTATTTTCCCACGTCATTATAGTTGTGCTTTTAAAGTTGTAGCGACATTTCAGCAGAATCTCATCTGCCATCATCAGGCTTGTGTATTGGGTTCGTCTGTGAGTCAGGCTTTCGCAGCCATTTCTGTTTTAAATTTGGTGCTAGCCTCGTGCTTTGTTAGAATGGTTTTTTCTTCATCCTGATTGGTTGGGAGTCTTGGTCTGTGTTTATTGGTCTTAGCCGGCCATTCAGCCAAGCCGTGCTAAAAGCCCCCAATACACAAAACACAATGTTGCCAGCTAATCAAGACAAAAAAAAAAAAACCGCTACAAAACAGACAGAAGATATTAGAAACACCAATCAAGCAGAACACAGCAAACTCCAAGACCAATAAACACAGACCAAGACTCCCAACCAATCAGAATGAAGAAAAAACCATTCTAACAAAGCTCGAGGCTAGCCCCAAATTTAAAACAGAAATGGCTGTGAAAGTCTGACTCACAGATGAACACTATACAGAAGCCTGATGATGGAAGATGAGATTCTGCCGAAACGTTTCTACAACTTTAAAAGCACAACTATAATGACGTGGGAAAATACCCAAACAAAGCTGAATACCATACATATAAATACCCGCAAAAACATAAGAATATATATATACATACATACACACACACATATATACGTGTGTGTGTGTGTGTGTGTGTGTGTGTGTGTGTGTAGTATATATAATACAAATTTTGTATTTTTTTGAAATAATTACAAACCTCAGTCTCCCCCAAAGGTAAATGGTTTCTTAAACTGAAGAAGTTTTCAGAACTCTAATAAAGGAGACATTTGTGATATTGTGGTTTTTAAAAATTCTCACCCTTTCTTAGGTTTGGGTACTAGTTACAATATGTGCAATAATTTTCCTGATACTAGAATCTCAAACTCTTGGTTCTATATTGAATATGGTGAGTAACTGATACTAAATCTTCTGGACAGTTTTTGTAAGCTATGGGCTCTGGACTGCTCCTACCCCTTTTACCCTGTAATGAAGATTTCCTTTGTAGTGACAGTTTGTTTCCTGCACTCTGGTTTCTTTCAGTTCACTTTGTCCTTTAACAATTACTTTAGCTTCTCTAGCTTCATTCCACAAAAATAGAGTTCTTTGCTAACTCTGATAGCTGCATTTCAACCATGACTGTTTCCATGTCATGTAATAGGAGGTCTTCAATCATGCTATGGCTACAACTACTAATAAAGAACATAAGAAAATTCTGAGAAAAGAAGGGCTGGTAGTCCCATTATCTCCATAAGGAAGGAACATTACATTAAGTTCTGTTTCTATCACCACCAGAGTTTACCACGAAGTGCCCTTGAAGGCTATTTTCCAGAATACAGAAACCAACTATCTGGCTGCAATAAAGTCACTGGCTTTGTTTTGAAAGGGTACAACTGTTCTTACAATTCTGAGAGACCTGGATGGAAGTTGAACATTTTATTTTGAGCACCTGCTATGCAAGTTTCACTTTATTCTTGGTTTGAAGGAAGACTGTCTGTTTATTCTGCTGTTCAAAACTGTCTATTTTAACATTCAAATTATATCGGTGTTGTTACTTTTTCAGCAAGTGACAGCATCTGACTGCCCTTATGTGGGCTCAGAGAATTGGGCTTGATTAATACGTGGATGAGAGATCTCCAGAGAATACCAGACTTATACACAAGACTAGGAAATCAAATTCAGGAAAAAGACAGTTAATGTATTATTGAGAAAATAGATAGTTCTGTTGTGACCAGGAAGGCGCCAGGAGTTGAGCTCAATCTGAAGGAGACTTTATTTTAAAATGTTATTATTAAAGCCAAAGAAAAAACAGAGTTTGATTTCCCCAAATTGAAATGTGTGAGAAGTGGTGCCTACCAATGGAAGTTGGTGTAATGGAGTACAGTGAAGCAGTATTTTCCCAGGATGTCAGGAGCTCATTCCAGAAAAAAAAGGGGGGAGGGTAAGATAAGAGGTAGCCCTCCCTGAACTGGATAAGCGGCAGAGAAGAGAATAAGGATAGCCACTCCCTAGAGTCTTCCAGGCAGGGGTGGGATTCAAATTTTTAACAACCAGTTCTGTGGGCTTGGCTCAGGTGGTGGGCGTGGCTTGGTGGTCATGTTATTGGCTGGGCGTGGCCAACTCAATATCACTCACATTGAGGCACGCATCTCCTCGCCTGTCCTCTCATGACTGTGGGGATGCTGCAACAGTCGTAAGCGTGAAAAATGGTCATAAGTTACTTTTTTCAGTGCCATTGTAACTTTGAATGGTCACTCCACACAAGCAAAGTACCAGCAAAGGAGGGGGGAAAAAACTCCAGAGGAGTTCCTGAGACAGGAAGTCTAGTCCTGCCAAGAATGTAATAAGGGAGAATGTAATAATGGAGAGGCAGTTTCTGTAAGCAACACCAGAATGTTTCCTTCCTGCCTTCCTTACAGGATTAGGCCAGTAATTTCTTCTAACAACCAGTTCTCCGAACCACTTAGAATGTTAACAACCGGTTTTAGTGAATAGGTACGAACTGGTAGAATCCCACCCCTGCTTCCAGGGTATTAGGATGAAAGTAGTATGGTTTTAGTCTAGCAATATTGTATTATATGTGAGCAAATAAAGAACTGAACTCTGGTGAATTGTTCTATCTATGTCATTCTTGAGCTTAGACTGACAAAATGTTTCATAACGAAAGTGGGTTCTTCCAGTTTCCTGGATGTACTGTATTTCTCTGCTATTCTCAGCATTCTGTAAATAGGTTGAATTTTGAAACAAATTTTCCAAGTTTGGGAAAAGTACTTTTAGCCTGAAACAGGGTAATTTCAGATTCTGAACACTTCTAGTAAAATCTTTTGTGATGTAGAAAATACCAATTCAAACAGAATTTTTCCAGCTCAATATTTCCAGCTTGAAATATTTGGCATACCACTTACAAAACATGTTACTTCAGAAAAACAGGTCCTTATTTCCATGTTTGAACAGTAATACAAATCAATACAAAGTTTAGTTGTACTAACAGAGCATTTTTAAGCCACATGTCATCATGCCAAACTTATTTTACATTGAAACTGTGAGATGCAAACATCCCGAGCTACTGTGAATAGGGCCAAATAGATACTTTACTGCTGACCGCCTGTACTACAAGCATCTCATCAGACTACCTGTCTTATCTTGAAAACAGCTGATATAGATCATATAGATCTAAGAGTTTGACCTCAGACATTCCCCGTTCCAATCCAAGCTGAAATGTTTGTTTACTCACCCTACAGGGGGCCCTTCTCCTTCAGATGGTAATTCCACTACATGATTTTTTGCACTGGGTCATCTATTTCCTTATTCTTCCCTCTTTCTCTGTTTCTGTTTCCAGGAATTAGCTAATATTTCATTCCAGTGATAATCTGGCAGTGCTGCAGTCTCCAAAATAATGTTGGTGAGCATCAGTGTGTTCATTTGTCTACCTAACTGACATATTCCTTTTGGACCTACAATGCTGTCACAACATTTGGCAGCCTTCCTCTATAGCAGTGGTGGCTAACCTTTTTGGGCTCCTGTGCTGAAAATTGCACATGCACTCACATGCCATTACCCAGAACCCCATGCCCCTGCACAGGCACACGTGAACCCCCCCCCACGCACCCTGTGCATCTCTGCACATGCGTGCGAGACCCCCCTGCATCTCTGCACATGCGCTCGCATCTCCTACGCACCCCTGCCCTTCATGCATGTGTGCCAGATATCCAACAATCAGCTGGTGGGCGGGCAGCACACGTGCATGCGTGGTGGGGCTCTTCTGGGCGATCTCTTGCATGCTGGCAGAAGTGGCTCTGTATGCCACTTCTGGCATGCGTGCCATAGATTCGCCATCATGGCTCTATAGTAATCATAGACTTTAAACTTGTTTTCAATAGAGATGGGCCCATCAGCTTTAAAGTTGTGGATCTTGAAGTTAAGATAGAAGCTTTTCCAGATTTTTAGAAGAACCAGATACCAATAGCATTTAGCTAATATACTGCTTCATAGTGCTTTAGAGCCCTCACTAAGCAGTTTAGGGAGTCAGCCTATTGCCCCCAACAATCTGGCTCTTCATTTTACCGACTTTGGAAGGATGGATGGCTGAGTCAACCTTGAGCCAGTCAGGATCAAATTTATTTATTTATTTATTTTATATTGCCGTCTATTCGCCCATGGTGATTCAAGGCGGCTTACGCAATGTAAAACCATATTTAAAACAAAAAAATAAAATAAAAATAAAAACAATAAAAGCTAACCAAAGAATAAAATAAATTAGTAAAGTACAATGGAACAAAATTTGGGAAAACAAAAAACAAAACACAACAAAAAAACAAAAAATCAAAAACTAACTTTTTTTTTTTTTTTTTGCAGAATTTCTGGCAGTCAACAGCATTAGCTTGCAATACTGCATTCGAACCACTGTTTCACCAGATAAGGAAACCATCATTGTTCTATTTTTCTGGCTTGTTCAATTCTTAACTAAATCAGTTCATTCAAAATATCAAAACTGTCATCTTCACTAACAAAAGACAGTGTTCCATTGTGCAGAGATGAGCAATTATTAGGCTTGTACTGTAGTTCAGTTACATCAAGAGGTAACTGCACTTTCAAGCAAACAGCAATTCTCTTTCCTGTATGTGTTCAAATTACTTAGTTCAGGGTATAATGGCATACATGCTCAAAACATGGAGAGGTTTTGGTGATTCTTATCAGTGTTTCATAGTTTTTGAATATAATACGTGAGATTTTGAAAGAGGCCAAAATCAGTAGCTGATATTGCATGTCAAGAAATTTAGAATAGCCAAAGTTTGACTTACAGTAAAGGTGGCAACTAGGTAAGAAATAAGCTTCTGTTATGATCTGGATTTAAAGGAAAAAACGTATTTGTATGTGTGGGGACCATGCATCAAAAACTCTTAAACCAAAATCTTCTTTTCCTTGGGATTCTATAGCCAAAGTTATATCATCCAGGAAAAAGACACAGCTACTTTAAAGAGTTGCTGATAAGCAACTGTTACTGAGCATTTCCATATATTCTGAAGTATCATTCTTAGAGGATGAAAATTATTTAAATTGAGGGAATATTTGGGAATAAGAGACAGTCTCCTATGAGATTAGCTCAATTCCTCATGAGTTCAGGAGAGTCAAGTAAACACTACTACCAGCTAGATTGAATGATGAATGTGAGGCATATTGATAAAGTCCATGTTAAGTTTGGGAAATAATGGAGACCAGACATCTGACCAGTGACTTCAACTCTTTAATAATTGTAAATAGAATAGAACAGAGCAAGGCTATAGGCAACAGCAACCCTTTTATAGGGTTATCTGCTACCTTGTTAACCAATGATATGTGCAATACGTTCAAACTTATAACCAATGAGAAGTGTCCAAATAGTGGCCAATCAGGGACTACTTATGGACCAATCCCTAGTTGTTGTATAAGGGCCAATCAGGTATGCAGGTTCTCAAACCCTGATTTGCATTTATGCTAGTAACTTTTATTGATTCACAACAGTCCAGATAAAGACTAGTATACATAAAAAGAAGACTTCTGCTATTGTTAAACAAACCTTGTATTGTCAGTTCTCCAGCTCTCTTACACTTACGAAACCTGGCCTTGATTATTTCCTAAAGCTGCACAGTTATTTTCTGACTGTACTTCTAAATATTTAAAGCTCCTTCATTAGTTAATACTTCTATTCAGGGAAATTTAAGGATATTTTATAGTTCTGTGAATAAAATGCTAACATTTTACTCCCTCTCCCATCCTTTTATCCGAGATATGCTAAATCACAAATTTGTCTTGCTATGGTTGAGCAACTCTAAAATCAACCTTGGAAACTGGAACAGCCATGATCCATTCTGTAAGCTATATTCTTTTAAATGAATGTTATCAAATCTCTTCCAAACAGAGATGGCAAATTCTCAAATTTGACAGTCTTTTCAAGGACTGGCAGAATGTGCATTAAAGTTGCCATGAGGAAATGCCCTTGATAACGCTAAATCAGTGATGTGTGAATCATGAATCTAATTGAAATCAAAGAGTATCAGAATGAAAAGGTACCTCTGTGATGTATTCCTTAATGTAGATCAATGAAATATTGGGTGTTCCATAATTAATGTTGTAATATTTTATCTCCCAGGCCAATCAACACCAATTTGAATGCTCTGCTTCTCTTTTGTCTAAGGTACCTTGATTATTTAGTCATTGGTGTTTCATAAATAATGTGTCATAGCAGCCATTTGCCTCTGCAATACTGCAATTTGTCAAACAGATGCTCAGTCAGTTCCCAATGCAGAAGAGCTGAACAGTTCTAAATCTAACATAGTAGCATTGGGATATGTACATGGGCACAATATGTATATTGTTAGCATGCAGATGCTGGTAACCTCAGTGACACTGACCTTGGCATTCTTCAAAAGATAGGATATCCTGTTTCTGGCACATCTTTCCATCAAAGACAGTATATTTCTTTTTAGGGGAAATTAGTAAAGCAACTTCATCTCAAAGTATTCTGTATATGGTTCCTCCCCCTCCCTCCCTCCCCCTTCCTTCCTTCTTTCCTTCCTTCTTCCTTCCTTCCTTCCCTCCTTCCTTCCTTCCTTCCTTCCTTCCTCCCTCCTTCCTTCCTCCCTCCCTCCTCTTTCCTTCCTTCCTTCTTCCTTCCTTCCTTTTCCCTCCCTCCCTCCCTCCTTCCCTTGTGGGGATGTTTTTCTTCCAACTTCCAACAAACAAATGCAACTTATTTTAAAGGAAATTTCATGCAGCATGTCCAATATTATGAGCAAACAGGAGAGTACTCTTGTTGTCTCAAAGATATTATCTGCAATAATATAGCTTTTTTTTTCTACGCATGGAATAAAGTAACATTTGGATGAACTTTTCCACACGGTTCTAAGTGGTTCTGAGAAGTTCTGAGAAGAACAGAAGGGAGCAGGTTTTAATGGTTACGTAAAATCACCCTTACACTTTCTCCAACATGATTTCAAAGCATATATCTTACAGGTAAATCAGAGGAAACATCCTGTGAAGAGGTTCTTCTGCTGAAGATGTGTTACATGATTCTCTATGGATTCTCTGCTAAATTTATTTCTTCTGAAAAACTTCATATTTAAAAGTATTTATCTATTTTTCCCTAAATATTTAATATTCAAGAAAAAAACATTTATTCAGCTAATGCCATACTTGGATTTGAATTTTCAGTGGACTTATTTCTTTTGAACTGTCTTGACTAAACATGCATCAAGTCTGCACTGCATATTAAATCAATTTCTTCATATTAAACAATGCAAGTCCTAATCCAGTCAACTTCTACTTACTTCAGAAGGAGTTGTTTTCATGTAAGGCCTGCATGATTGCAACTAAATAAAATATATTATAAATAATGAATTATTTCTTATAAAACATTTTAAATTACAGATAGTCCTCAATTTACAGTAAGGAGTATTGCCCGTTCAAAGTGACAATAGCACTAAAAATGTGACTTATGACCATTTTTCATAGTTATTACCTTTATAGCATTCCCATGATCATGTGATCAAAATTCAGATGCTTGGCAATTGGCTCATACTTTATGACCATTACTGTATCCCAGGGTCATGTAATCACTTTTTGTGATCTTCTGACAAGCAATGGGAAAGACAGATTCACTTAACAACCAGATTACTAATTTATCATCTGCAGTAATTCACTTAACAACTGTTGGAAGAAAAGTCATAAAATGGGGCAAAACTCACTTAACAAATGTCTCATTTAACAACAGAAAGTTTGGGCTCAATTGTGGTCATATGTTGAGGACTACCTACATATAAAATAAATTCACTTTGTACATGTTGTAATTTTCAGGGTTACATTTGACTGTCACTTTCTTATTTAATAAGTCATCATTGAGCACTTGAAACAAGTTGGTAGGCATTTACGCAAGTTCAGTTAGCATTAGTGATAAGAGCAGTGTGTTAACTGTCTGACTAGTGCATCCAAAGCAAGTAAACACTCTTGGGAGCTTTGAATTCCCAAAAGTAAAGCTTTATTAGATACACCATTTTGATACTGCAGAATCAAAACTAGCTCTGGTTTCCTGCGGAAATGCTTGCGTAGTTGAACAATAGCTTCCCTTTTGCCACATCTCTGGGTGATCACATTGTCCAATTATGAGACATCTTTTGTTATGGGAACAATCCACCTCCTTCTCAAGCACCTGCAGTCATGAGCTTGATGGTTTCCAGGCTTTCATGGTCCATGCACAAATTTGAATTCTTAGCACTCCATTCCACCCTTCCCTCCCCCCAGTTCATTGGCAAGTTGAATAGTGACAGTGGAAAGAAGCAAAGCAGTTTAGTCTTGACACAGTGATTAGTTGTCTTGTTGTTTTATTCCAATATACATTAATACTTCATCAAATATAAGGTTGAGAAGGGGGTCTTCCCACAAGTGATCAAGCAGTTAACACCTTGATATGTTAAGTAGTTGGAATGGCATACTTTATTTTTAGAATATACAGACAGTTGTAGGCAAGGCTTAAGATGGAAACCACATTTGGCAATGTAAATACTGAATTAAGCAGTTCCACTATGTATTAACCCTCTGATATGTTCAAGTAGTTAGGGATGTGTGTTGGGTGCAACAACCATTCAAACAAATCATTTTAGAAAGGACTCTGGACATCAGTGATCCCATCACTATAAAAAAAAAAGATGAGCAGAGTTCAGAAACTAGTTGAAGGAGACAGTCCCAAAAGAAATGGTCAGAATCAAATGAATGCATAGGATTATTGACATAAAGGACCATATTTCAGTATACTTCTCTAGTGTGCATCAACAAGTCCCATATTTTCTTCACATACCTTTTTAAAGTAGAGCATTAGAGATCATCACTTCTGGAGATTCATTTGGTCTCTTCCTGGCTATGCTTAAAAAAACTCTGAAAATTGGATTCTTTCCCCAAGACTTGGGTTGGATTGAATGATGGAACCTGACTTTTTTTATTTTTTTAGGGTGGTTATTTTTCTTCTGGCCATCTAGGGTTTTTATTTGTATTTTACTATGGATTTTATTGTATGCTGTCTAGAGATAGGGCACAGACAGGCATCCTAGTGATTCATTGAGTGAGCAGTTGATTGATTGGATCAATGCTAAGAAATATGCATCAATATCCCTGTTCAGTTTCTCCAAATCATGCATGGACACACAGTAAGAAAAGAGAAAGGCCTGTATACAGATGGTCCTTGTGTCACCACAGTTTGGACTGGAGGTTCTATTGCTCAGTAATACAATAATTAGGTAAGTCATCAAGTGACCATGCTTGACTTTATAGCCTTTTCCCCCACAGTCATTAAGTGAATCTGGCTTCCCCATTGACTGTGCTTGCTGGAAACTGTCTGGAAAGATCATAAATAGCAACCATATGATCCTGGGACACTGCAAATGACACGAATATCTGCTAGTTGATCAGCTCTCAAATTGCAATCATATGATTGTGGGGATGTTGTGACAGTCGTAAATGCAACAACTGGTTGTAAGTCACTTTTTTTTCAGTGCCATCATAACTTTGGATGGTTGCTAAACTTATGATCATAAGTTGAAGACTACTGCATTGTAAAGATTTGGTCTCTTTCCTGAAACCTGCTGTGTACATACTGTCCCGTTGCTCTCAGGGGTGCTTCATTGCTATTCCCTCAATAGTTCTTACATGCTATGCTCCTGCTGGATGCCACTTCCCAAACAGTTTCTACATTGCCTTTCTCACCGAGTTGCTTTTGTTGTGCCCTTTCTCAATAAAATCCAACCCCTTTCACTGAGGTTTGTGTTTCCATTGTTGAAGTCCCTTTATTCCAGGAAGTATAGATTTTGAATGCCGTTTAGTGAAAAGCTCTCACTTGCATACAGGCCATATTGGACTGTCCTTCCAGGGCAATTGACTGATTCAGCACTGTTCATTTATACCGTTAATCAAAAGGAACTTACAGTACATAGAAATGTTCAAAATTTCCTACAACGTTGGTTGATATCAAAGGCCTGCTTTTCTCTCCACCTAATCTGCAGGTGGAAACTGACTCTGCTCAATTTTCAACTAATGAGTTACTATTTCAGAGGGGGAAAAAGAAGAGGAACTTTCAGAGACAGCAGGGAATAAAAGAGTGGAAGGTGAGCCTGTGCATAATGGAGATTTGATAAAAGAGATGATGCAGCTTGAATTGATATTGCAATATTGGAGAGAATTGCCCTCATACACTGTTCTGTTTGGTGTGCAGGAGGGAAGAAGATTGTTACAGAGTTTTCTTGGTCAGGGAATGAGGGAAGCATGAAAATGACTCAGAATAACTCTGTCTTAATTATGTTATATAAAAATTGATATGGAGAATGGCTTTGGCAGGCTTTCCTGATTGTGTTACATTACACTACTAGCAATCAAGACAATCCCAAAACTCCAACTTGTTTTTGTTTCTTGAGTTTTTCAGCCTCAGAAGACTTGACATCTCCTTTAAAAAGCCCAGCTTTCAAAAATGTTTCAAAATCCAAACCTGTATTTTTTTATTTTATTTTAAAAAAAAACTTACTGTACGTTTCCACTCATATTTCTTAGATGCCACTGCTTGTCCTTCACTGTCTGATTCTTACTTTATCCACAGTGCCAAGAGGCTAACATAACTCTTTGGCAAGCTTGGCCTTTTTTAGAAAGAACCACTCATTATTGTTCCCAGGGAGAACAGGGAGATGCCATTGTTGGGCAGGGCACATTGGCAATGCTTCAATTTTTCTGGAAAGGATGCAGAAGATTAAAAACTGACCTTCAGCGGTGA
The DNA here is from genome assembly GCF_049901735.1 of Notechis scutatus. Lineage (NCBI taxonomy): Eukaryota > Metazoa > Chordata > Lepidosauria > Squamata > Elapidae > Notechis > Notechis scutatus. The sequence continues at coordinate 89,402,643 of NC_142013.1, forward strand.
GTGGCATAACTTTCCTGCCACTATACTTTCAGGATGCCCTAGGACTGGTATGGCTGTCTGGAAATCTTGACTGAACCAGGTAGGGCCCTTACAAAAATGTCAGAACTCAAATGTATTGATGTTTCAAATATCTATTACTTACTTAGCATAACCAGCATGTCAGGGTAATATACAGGTGGTCCTCAACTTACAACCACATTGGGACCAAAACTTCCATTGCTAAGCACAGCGGTTGTTAAATGAGTCATGCCTGATTCCATGAGCTTTTTTTTGGCCATGATTAAGTAAATCACTGTAGTTGTTAAATGAATCACATAATCATTATGCAAATCTTGACTTTGCTTTCAAAAACCAGCTGGCAAGATCATAAATGGCAATCACCTGCTGAAACTGTCATAAATACATGCTGGTTGCCAAGCACCCTAAATTTTGATCACATGACTATAGGTATGCTGCAACAATCATATGGACTGGTCATATGTTTTTTCAGTGCTGTTGTAACTTTGAACAGTCACTAAACAAATGGTTCTAATTTAAAACAGTCCCTTTTAATAATTTCAACAGCACAGTCAAAAGATGAACAGCATTTCACATTGACTCATCAGTATCTACATTACAATAACACAGTTAAAATCAGCCTCATATATAAGATCTAGAAAGAGCATTAATTAATTAAGCCTACAACGTATACAGGAAAGCAACCAATGGCAAGCCCATGGGAGGCGTAGATTGACCTAAAGCCATTTCTGCATGCACAAGGGATTGTAAGTTGAGGACTATTTGTACAATAGCACAGAGACAGGCTAGTGCTAGAAAAAGTGGCTCACCCAGAATAACTAGTTACATAGTTATTTTACAGGAATCCTTTTCATTCCTAAAATGAGTACAGTACATCTATTTAGCTAAGGGTACAAGGGTACAATAAGACTGACCTTCTCATAGTCATAGGAAAGTAAGTTTGTCAATGTTGTGGTTCGCCGGCAGCTTGTGCAGATGGTGGCGGAATCAGACAGTGGGAAGGAATGGGGACCAGTCCAGGAGTCTAGAGAGGACTCGGACGAGGGTCCTGCATACGATGCAGAGATGGGGCCAGGATCATCTGAGAGTGGGATGCTGCCTCCAAAGTCTGGCAGCAGTGAGGCAGAGGACCCAGGGGAGCCTGTTCCCAGTATGCGTGTGCTCAGAGCTGCTAGAAGGCAAGAGCAGATGAAACAAAAGGGCTGACTCAGGAGTAAGGCTGGGAGATGATTGCCCCTCCCATGTGGTATAAAGGACAGGCAAAGGTGATGAAACCTTTGCAGGAAGCAAAATCGTTCATTCTGTTTGGATTAATCCTTGAAGCTCTGTGTGGACTTTGTACTTCAGTTGGTTTTTTTTTATAATTCATTTGGCATTCTAGCTGTTGTCAGCAATTCAAAGGACAAAAAAATGGATTCTTATCTCAAAGGGACTGTTTGGGACTCATTATAGGCTGGGAATGAACATAATTCCTGTCACTGAAATAAACAAGATTTGTTTTAACTAAGCATGTACTTAATTACGGTCTCAGGAAGCCTTGGTCAGAACAGTAAATAAGGGATTGAAGCCCATGCACAGAGAGCCGAGTTCAGTCTTCATTTGTCTTAGTTTAAGATTCCATAAGCACAAGTGAGAGTAAAGTTAAGGCTATTGCCCACGTTAAAGAAATGAGAAATGATGAAATGAATAAAGTCCAAATAAAGATCAAGTGTCACACCCAGACCTCTGTTTGTGACCCCTGATGTTCTCATGTTTCAATTCAGAAAAGGCAGGGATGAATTTTAGAAGTGGTATCTTCTCTCTTTGGGTAATGCCTTTCTTTCTTAGGTCATGCCATAATGTGAGTTTGTGAGTAGAGAATGGCCTCCCTTTGCCTTTGGGGTTGATTGCTGACCAATCAACATTGTAGAGCATTTACAAAGGTACCTTGCTTCACCAGCCAAAAATCTACTTTGAGCAAAGCAATGGTACAGGCAACACTGAGGCTGGCATACGATGCTCAAGAGCAGGCACACCTATTATAGATACAGATGAGGTCTCCAGGCTCCCAAGACAATCTTGGGCCTGTCTTTCAACTCTGGCACCATCTCCATGGCTGCTGCCCATTCAGAGAGAGGCCAATCTGAGTGCCTTCTCTCCTGCTTTACACTGGTGCTCTGCTGCCTCCTTCCAGCAAGGCTCATTCACATATGTGGTGTTGTTATCCCTTCCTGGAGTCTGAAGGAAGTCGTACCATCAGAGCCTACTCAAACCAGTTTTCCAGGCAAAGATGGAGTGAATAAAAACTTGCAATCCATAGATCTTTAGAGTCTGGATCCATAGTCAATCACTCCTTAAAATTTTATAGCCAAAAGGAACTGCCTTAAAAATAGTTGGAATTAGGAAGCAAGGACAAAAAAAAGGTTGCAGGTGAACCGTAACACTTCTGAGTGTTCAATGCAAGTAAAAACCTCAGTCAATCAAATAAATAATTATGCTTTCAGATCTGTGGTAGTAGTCTATCTAGCTGCCAAGCAACCCTGTATGTTAAATCATCATCATCATCATCATCATCATCATCATCATCATCATCATCATCATCTCTATGCAAACTAAATGATAGAGGAGAAAAGACAAAAATAAGACAAATAGAATGCATTTATTTCCCTGCACATCTGTAGCCAAGATAGATGAGAGAAAATAGAAAGAGAGCTGGCATAGAAGAGAAAATCCCAGCTGCAGAAAATACTATGGTTTATAATCTTTCCTTGTAGCTCCAGGGACAAACACATGGAATCAGCAAATGTCTAATTAAAAGTTCCAGATTTTTTTTAAAAAAAATGAATGAAGAAAAATAGAAAAAGCAGCAAACTATGGTTGATTTTCAGTTCTCTGAAGGAAGTTCAGTGGAAAAGTTTGGAAAAGTGAAATTTGTTACTCCTTGAACATGAACATGAACATTTCTGGATGCCATCAGGTAATTTGATATCAAACACAAATAGGAATTTGATAAAAGTCAATAGAACATTATTTTCATAGATCATATACTTTAACATAAATAAAATGAAAGTATTTCAACTGCTATCTGCCTAAATTAAAAATCTTGCAAAAACTTTGTATGCTAAGGGTTTTCCAGGCTGGATAATTTGTGTTCTATACCTTGAACAGAAATGACTGGAGACCTCTCAGAATGCACTGAAAATATTGCAAGCAATCTCAAAGCTCCCTCTGCATTTTAGCAAGTTCTGGGGAAGCAAAGACTTTCTGCATACTATTGGTGTGAATCAGCATTACTTTCAAGGACATTACATTTGCCTAAAAGAATTTCTCGGTTTTCAGTAACTCAAATATGGATCGATCCATGAGATTCCACAACCTGTCAACTGAAATATTTTATTATCAACCAGTATTTTCCTATGTCATTCCCAGTTGTGTTAATAATGTTATGTTCTCCACTTCTCAGTGATATGAGTAATGATGTCTTATTGAGTAGCTGCCACTTTTTTCATTGTGAAATAAAGTGGCAGCTGAGCATTCTTGGGTGCCAGCCAAACTCTTGTGAGTTGTGATAATCAAAACAGAAGAAACTGTAATAGTTGAATTGATTATCATGAAAATAATAAATACTGCAGTGTCGCTGATAGTTAAGCACGATTCAACCAGAAGACCTAACTATATTTATTTTAAAAATGAGAAGAGACATGTTCAGAAAGTCAATTTAAAAAAGAAAAAAAAATCAGCTGGATTTAAATGTTGTTCAAAGTCTTAATTAATTTTGTTTAGATTTAATTTAGAGGAATGACTGTTTCTATGCATTATTCAGTGTAGCAATATTCTGATGTGAAGCATAGAAATGTAATAAATCAATGTTAAAGAAATCAGAGCAAGAGGCCAGTCTGTATCTTTGGGAATAGAACAGTCCCAAGGTGAAAATGTTAAATTGGCTAATCATTATCATCAGTGATCTCAACAGAAGTACTCCAAATGATTCCTACACATAGTTTTATAGTTGAATCATGGGGCAACTTAGCCTTGGAAACACAGATATGGAGACTTCAGCCTTTTTTTAATGCTGTTTAGAAACATTTTCTGGTAAAGTGGGAGAAGGCTGAATCACACAGGCTAATCTAAAGCAAAAATAAAATAATTCTTTCATCACTGTGCTTTGTATCTGTCGTGTGTGTATGTATACATATGCAGATAATGGCTTTTTAAAGTCAGGACAAAATAGTTGCCTTTGCTACTTTCTCATTGCAGTTCTTTTAAACAGGTGGACTTAAATTCTATTCCATTGCCATCTTTTGGTAATGTCTTTATAAAGTTCATTTATGTAAAGGTAAATATATTTCATAAAAAAACAACTTCCACAGGAAAGGATTGACTTTATGGTAGCTCTGAAGCAAGATCATGACTAATACTTTATAATGGTTATGGATCAGGCTTTAAGTGAGATGTTTTCATGCAGAAAACATGCTTTCTCAATGTACTTCAGCACATATTGTACCGCTATGCTATAGTATCTGAATAGAGGTGTGAGCTGCATGCCATCTCACAATGACATTGCTTTGAAAAGAACTGAGATGTTAAGAGGAGAAGAAGAGTTTTCAATTGGTTTTGGTTTACTTGGTTTGGAGGATCAATTGCAGCCTGACATCAAGCCCTGGAGCTGATAATATTACATGCATTTTGAGGCAATTCCCCTGAATTTTAAGCTCTTCCTTAGATCACTTTAAAGTGCTGTCTTAAAACCTCAAAGCAGAGGTAAAGGACAACATCATTGAAGTCTCTATTTTCCTCCCTACTGAGTTCAAAAGGCTTGCTCCCAAATAAACTGGGTTGGTTGACTGATTATGTGCCAACAAATCATTTTTGACTCCCATTGACCACATAGGAATGGATGGATGGATTGACAGACAAACAGATAGATATTCTCCAGGACAATCTATTTTTGAACTGAATGTTCAAGTCTTTCAATGATGCACTCATCAACATCACAAGTAAATCCATCCATGTTGCTGCTGCTAGTCATCCTCTTTTTCTCTTTCATTCCACCCTTCACATCATTAAAACTTGACATGGAATTACAAACTGTGTGCATGTAAGTGTGTGTGTGTGTGTGTGTGTGTGTGTGTGTGTGTGTGCGTGCTGCATATTGACCCAGAATGCTTGAGAGTTGAAAACAACCAAACCAGTATGTGGACATAAAAACACATTTTTTTCTTTAATACTCTTCATCTTTATAGCATTTGGCTTTCTGAACTTGCTAAAATTAAAACTCACACACATGTGAGGCTTTTAAGCATATTAAAATAAAGAAATGGGATTGATGATCTGTCAGTTGTGTACAATTTGTTTGGGCAAATGTTGGCTACTCAGCTCAGACTTTTTTGACTATTGTAGAAGGTGGTTCAGTTTTATTACACAATTGCCTACATATTCAGTGACACTTGACATAAACAGATACTCCTCTGAGTGCAGAAAGTTGTGACCTCTCTTTGCACAGCAGTCATGTTTTACAGGGGATTGAAAATTCCTGATTATTTTTTTTACAATGTTTCCTTTGCAACTAAATGGTAAAATTATAGTTAATTGTCACTAACTGGACAAAGCACCCAGTGTGTTTATTGCTTTAGAATTGTTTTTATAACACTTGACCTGGGATGGGATGTGGGAAGCTTGTAAAATACATTCAGTTTCTATAGAATTTCTTATCAGATGAACCACAGAAAGGGTCACTTCTTTTCCAAGTATTAGGAAATCTAGTTTTCCATTAGCATTAGAATCTCCAAAAAAAAATTTGTTTCAAAAGAAAAAGAAATCAAACTGGCTTTGACTGTTTTTTCTAAGCACAAGAGCTGGGGGGAGAAAATAATTAACTATTCATTGCAATTTTAAAAAATGTCATAAAACTGTCTTTCAAAAGCAACCATTTTTTTTAACTTTTTTTCTGAATTTTCATGCAATTTTTATATTTATTTATTATCAATTTCTATAGCAGCCCATCTCAGTCATCTGAATAAATATTCTGTCAAAACATGAAACCAATCAAATGGATGTAATGGGCTAAATGCATCTTCTTTAAACTGCAATGATAGCTTTCCTTTCTCCCCTTCTATAGTGTTAAATTGTGATGGAAGAGCTTCAGATTTCTTTGCTGAAGGTCATAGATTCTCTCTCTAAAAGTCTCTAAAAGGATCATGCTCCAGTTGACATGTCCTCTTCAGAGGTTGCCAAATAATGAAACCAGGCTTAATAGCAGTAACTGTGAGAGGGATCTTGGAGTCTTAATGGACAACCAGCTATATATGAGCCAGCAATGTGCAGCAGTAGCCAAAAAAGCAAGTGCAATCCTAAATTGCATTAACAGAGGGATACAATCAAGATCAAGTGAGGTACTAATACTACTCTATAAAGCCTTAGTAAGACCACACCTAGAGTACTGCATCCAGTTTTGGTCACCACATTATAAAAAAGATGTTGAAACTCTAGAAAAAGTACGGAGAAGAGCAATCAGGATGATTAGGGGACTGGAGCCTAAAACATATGAAGAATGGTTACAGGAAGTGGCCATGGCTAGTCTAGTGAAGAAAATGACCAGGGGAGACATGATAGCAGTGTTCCAATATTTGAGGGGCTGCCACAGAGAGGAAGAGGTCAAGCTATTTTCTAAAGTGCCTATAGGCCAGACAAGGAATAATGGATGGAAACTGAACAAAGAGAGATTTAACCTGAAAATAAGGAGAAACATTCTGACAGTGAGAACAATCAACCAATGGAACAGCTTGCCCTTAGAAATTGTGGGACTGCTATCACTTGAGACTTTCAAGAAGAGATTGGACTCCCATCTGTCAGAAGTGGTGTAGGGTCTCCTGCTTGGGCAGGGGGTTGGACTAGAAGACCTAAAAGGTCCCTTCCAACTCTGATTATCTGTTATCTAGTGCCAACAGCAGAAATGAGTACAACCAATACCGAGGGATGCTGGGAATTATAGTTCAGCTATAACTAGAATATAGAAGAAAACAATGATAAAGCTAGTGAAGACACGCAAAAACCATTAGTACACAAAAGAAACAATAATAACATTTTGATCCTGGGAAATGAGAAAATGTGAGAAAGAGGTTCAAGATTATAATTCATCTTTGATTTTGTATGATATAAGAGGGTGCAGAGGGAAACTAGCAAGTTTTCAAGATTCTGTTATTATATCTTACAATTATAAAGTAGAATTAAAGTAACCATGTGATATTTTTTTCTGATCTGGTCTACCTCAAAGGGCTGATGCCACAGGTTTCCCAGCCCTACTGTAGAACCTCTCTGGTCATTACAGGCAGTTGATATGAGACAGCTCCTAGAGGTGTGAAAAGCATTGCGATATGATCCTTTGGAGAGCTCACTGGTGACAGCAAGCCACACTCTCTTGAAACATTAAAACTTTAAACCACACTCCCTTGAAGCATGCTGGGGTGTTAAACTCATGGCCCATGGGCTGGATGCATCACACGCTGGCCACACCTACCCCCAGTTTAGCAAAGGGGTGGAAAGTCGCAATATGTCACCTGATGACAAAGTGACGATGCGAGTTTGACACCCCTGCATTAAAGCAACTTCATCTTTTGAAACTATTGTGGGGCTGCTTTAATGCCGCTCCTTATTGTCTGCACATATGCAGGTAAAACTTCTACTGGCATCACTGGTGAAGTGGTTATGCTTCTACACAAACATTCAAATATTTTTGAAGAAATTATATGAGTTCTTCGAAGGATACAGCTGTTTCAACACTTATAGAAATCTTCTTCTTCCTAGCATATTCCCGCAGGTTCAGGGGCCGCTTTTAACCTTTATAGAAATGCTTTGCTAATATTAACATTTAGTAAAGAACATCTAACAAGTACATTGCATAGCTTGAACAACTGCATATGTAATTCTTTATAAAGCTGTTCTTACTTAGAATATGTACAAGTTAATTGTTCTTGGAATATAAAGTATGGTGGCTCTCCAGGTTAGCTGTTAGAAAAGAAATTCTTCATCTGTTGAATGGTGCATTCTTTGCTATATACCAGGACAGATATCATTCATTTTTAAAGCTTGTTATTTTCTAATACATAACAAAATAATAATAATTAAGACTTACATTCAAGATAATAAGAAGTTTGTTTTAGCCCATATTTGCCTTAAGCAAAAATCAGAGCATGCTATGCATATTAAACTGTTAATTTGGTGCATATATCTTTTTAAATTGTCTTATTTAAAATCATACTTTCTTTTTACATTATGAGAATGTATGATGATCATTTTAAAATGATAGCATACTGGTTTTTGGAGATACTACATGATTGCATTTTACAGTATAATTTGGATTTATTTATGGTAGATTCATCTAATTTCTACTTATAGCATAATTATCCTAGCATTAAAACTGATTTATATTTATTTAAATAATTTCCTGATCAGTGGCTGTAGATTTGTTAGTATTCCCACCAGGAAATTCAGTTTTAGAAGTTTTAAATTGTTCAACTTTTATTTTGAAACCTGTTTAATATTCTGAAAGCACCAAAACCATTTACAACTCCCAACTGATTCTATTGGACAATTAAGTAATCTATGCAAATCTATACATCCTTGACCATTCTCCTGAATGGAGAAAGTAGAGATCATGCTTTGTATGTAGAGGAATCAAGTTTAATCTGCACTTCCATATAATAACACAGGGTGAGATTCCTGCATATCTTCTAATAGTAACACTGAGTAGACAGTGCCAAAAGAAAGAAACCAGCAATATTGAGACATAATCTTATTCTTCTGAATGCAGACAGTTTGTGATGCATCGGTCAGAGCTCCAGATGACCACTTTCAGTTTAATACAGTTTCAGAGCCTACCCAGAACTTTCAATTCACTGTAGGAAGGTCTGAAAAGAATTCAGTTCACTCTAGGAAGGTCTGGTAGCAGTGAGTTGAGCCTCCTTCTTCATCTCAATGACAGCTATTATGTGCATGCTTGAAAAGAGCTTCATTCTTAAAGAGATTGAAAGTAAAATGGACTGATTGATTCTTGTTCATTTCTTTTCTGTCCCTGAAAATATGTTTACTTAAATGCTTTATCATGAATGACAATTTTTCTATTTAGTATTGTTGTTATAGTGTTGCTCACTCTAATGTAATAAATTGCTAACACTTTAGAGCACTCCATTGGCTTAAGCTGTTATACTTTTGTGATTATATTGCTGAGGACTGCTTATTCATTGCCAATGAATTTTGATGCTTTAGGAATATTTTTGTATTTCCCTCTGTGATGAACTCAATTTCAATGCAATAACCTCAAGAAAGGAAGATATTCCTGCAAAGAATTATTACAAAAAAGAGTGTACCAAAGAAAAACATCCAATAATCAAAATAATAATGCATTATGAAATCAAAGAAATAAGTATTTCTGAACATGGAGGGCTGGCTTATATTGAATGGGTTTATGTGCCTTCTTGTGCCCTGATTGGCCCAAAGAGGAGTCAACCTGTATCCTACTTAGTCATATGAAGAATTGGGCTGTTTCAGTGTATTTTTTTTTTAAAGGTGTTATTTGTGAATAAAGAGTGAAGAAGAGGAGAAGGAGGTTGTGGTGTTAGTGATGGTGTTGGGCTCTTTTTCCTGCAAAGCAAATGCTTTAGGGCTGCACTGGAGAAATATTCAGTACATCCATCCTGCTCAGGAATGGGGGCAGGTATAAAAACCCCTGTAGACCAGTTAGAATTATGGATCATGCAAAGTCAATCCAGGGATTAGCTGAGAGCAAGCCACAGGAGAACTGAGCTATGTTAGCGATTAAGGTGGTAAAATAGAAGCAGGAATTCAGAGACAGTAGTCTGCACTCAGCTATGGAAGCTCACTGGGTAACATACTGAATCTTTCTTTATTTGCAAAATCTACATCTACTGCCTTGAGCTCATGAATGAAACCTAATGCAAACCTAATAGATTCAGTAAATATGAATCTTTGTTTGGAATTAAGAAAACATGTAACAGAGGTCTAATCAACTTTTAGCTGCTCTCTTTGTGCCTTTCATTAAACAACGATATCATTCACTTACCGCCCAGTTATGATGGGTTGTGAATGGAACTTTTTCTTCTCTGGAAGATTTGCTATTGCTCAGCTTGGCACCTCACCTTCTCTAATCTCTAAAGCAAGGCTGTCAAACTCGATTTCATTGAGGGCCACATCGGGGTTGAGTTGGACCTTGGGGGGCCAGGGTGGGCATGGCCAGCTCAATATCACTCATGTTGGGGGCACTGGTGGTGGCCTGAGTGCTCTGCCAGCAAAAAAAAAAGGGGGGCCCCAAGGACCATCGGCTGCAATGGTCTCCTGCAACCCACTGCCAGCAAAAACAGCAGCTTCACATGTACAAAACTCATACCACTTCTTGGAAATGATCAAAGATCTACACGTGGAACAAGAAGATCTGCTTGTAAGTTTTGACGTGGTTTCCCTATTCACTCAAGTCCTGATAAAAGAGACCCTTGAAATCATCAAAAATAAATACCAGCCAGCCAAACACCTCATGGAACTAACAGAACACTGCTTAACCAACACATATTTCATATACAAAGGACAAAGATACAAACAAATAGAAGGAGCCCCCATGGGATCACCACTGTCACCTGTCATTGCTAACCTGTTCATGTAAGAATTCGAATCCAGAGCCCTGGCCAATGCCATCCTCAAACCCAAACTATGGTTGAGATACATCGATTTGTTTGACCATTCTGATACATTCGTGATTTGGCCCCATGGAACAACTTTACATCAAGAAAACAATTGCTCTTAATATGATCACAGAGATCAAGTTGGTCCTAGAACACTTGGGGACACCCTATTGACAGGTACAGAATTTGATAGGACGCTCCCAATTTTGACCATTTGTTGTCTGTTTGCCAGGAATGCTTCTATCCAGTTATTCAGTTGTCCAGAGATACCATAGGATTTTATTTTTAGGAGTAGTTTGTCGTGTACCACTGAATCAAAGGCTTTACAGAAGTCTATGTAGATTGCGTCTATTGCTTTGCCCTGGTCGAGTTGTGTCGTCCATATGTTTTTGCAGTGTAAGAGTTGCAGATTACAGGATAGTTTTTTTCTGAAACCAAATTGTTTATTGGAGAGTAGGTTGTTTGTCTCTAAGTGGAGGATGATGGATTGGTTAATAATTGATTTCATGACTTTACAGGTGACGCAGCATAAGGAGATTGGTCTGTAATTTTCAACTAGGCTTGGGTCTCCCTTTTTGAAGATGGGGATGACTGTGGCTTGTGACCATAGGTTAGGCAAGGAGCTGGTCCTGAAAGATTTTTCAAAGATTATGCTTAGAGGTTTGGCTATGGCAGTGGATAGCTTTTTTAAGAAGTAGGCACATATTCCATCCGGTCCAATAGATAGAGATGGTTTTAGATTGCGTAGTGCTTTTTCAACATTGTCTTCTGTAAAATCGATATGTATTAGATCATTGTTGTTATCTGTGGTACGGCTAGGAAATACTGGGCATGATCCATTGCTGTTTACAAATACTGAGCCGAAGAATGTGTTAAAGATGTTGGCTTTAATGGTGTCGTCGTTGCAGTCTTTACCATCAGGTCCTATCAAGGGTGGGATGGACCTTGAGTCTTTTAGTTTGTTGTGCGATTAAGGTGGTAAAATAGAAGCAGGAATTCAGAGACAGTAGTCTGCACTCAGCTATGGAAGCTCACTGGGTAACATACTGAATCTTTCTTTATTTGCAAAATCTACATCTACTGCCTTGAGCTCATGAATGAAACCTAATGTAAACCTAATAGATTCAGTAAATATGAATCTTTGTTTGGAATTAAGAAAACAATGTAACAGAGGTCTAATCAACTTTTAGCTGCTCTCTTTGTGCCTTTCATTAAACAGCAATGATATCATTCACTTACCGCCCAGTTATGATGGGTTGTGAATGGAACTTTTTCTTCTCTGGAAGATTTGCTATTGCTCAGCTTGGCACCTCACCTTCTCTAATCTCTAAAGCAAGGCTGTCAAACTTGATTTCATTGAGGGCCACATCAGGGTTGAGTTGGACCTTGGGGGGCCAGGGTGGGCATGGCCAGCTCAATACCACTCATGTTGGGGGCACTGGTGATGGCCTGAGTGCTCTGCCAGCAAAAAATGGGCCCCCAAGTTCCATTTTCGGCTGCAATGGTCTCCTGCAACCCACTGCCAGCAAAAACGGAGTTCAGGAGGGCCGCATGCAGCCATCACAAGCTCTGTGTTCGCTGGCAGAGGCACCGCAGGCCAGTCCTTTGCTGTTTTCAGGACAGCACCATGGGCCATATCTAAAGCCAGGCCGGATCCAGCCTGTGACCTTGAATTTGACACTCTGGCCTGCTCTAAAGAATCAAACATAGGAGCAATCAAACATAGGAGCAATTTTCCTGGCACCCCAAATACCTTAAAACTTGAAGTGATGGATAATCTGTGATTTTTGTAGCAAGACAGTTCCACTGTCTCAGAATATACAATTATGATATATATATATATATAACCAAAAACTCAGTAGTTGGAAATGCTATTTCTGGTCTTTCTTTTGCAAAGGAAAATAGTTTTTGACTACCTTGCCTATGGCCCCCTTTTATATATCTGCATAGGGATCTCTTGTCTCCCCCTCAGTCTTCTTTTATCCAGACTGAATATCCCAAGACCCTTCAACCTGTCCTCAACTCCTTTTATCAGCTTTCTTCTAAATTCTCAATATCTTTCTGGAAAAGTGGTACCTAGAATTATAAGTAGCTTTCTCTTTGTCATCTGTTAAGATTTTTGTCATTCGGTATAAGCAGGTGAGCCCACTGCCTCATTTTATATTCCTTTTGTTGTTAATCTATTTAAATAAATTGTTCCTGGTGGGTTTTGCTTCCTTTAACTGATTTTCCACCATTTTTTTTCTCATCTCATTCCAACATTTTTGAGGAGAAGCTTTGTTGGGTTGGTTTACTTTTAGGCCTTCCTTCCATTTTTAATAAGCCAAACCATCCTGATCATCCACTGTGCTTAGTTTCATTTCCAGTCATCTTGACTGTTGTCTTGCCACTGGAATCAGGTGGGAATTGACAAGAATGAGCTGTCATCCTGTCACTGAATTTAGGTGGGAATTGGGAAGAGTGAGGCCAAAGCTGCAGAACTCTGTCCCACTTCAAGTCACATGCTAAACCTTCATTAATGCCACTACTTTCACCCCATTTTGGGAGTCCTTTGATGATGGGCAAGTGACAAAGTAGCAGGTGGGGGTACACTGGGAGATGTAGACATGGACCTGCACACAAGATGCTCAAGTCTAATGCTCTTTTCCAAAGCCATGAAGTCATACTTGATATGCTGGAGGTTATGGCTTGTAGAGTCATTTGTGCTCACTTGGATAAGAAGGAATAATCTGAAATAACGTTCTCAGACTTTCCATCATTTGTTTTATAAATTAGGTTTTAGAAATTGGGAGAGATCATGTTAATATGAAAGACAACAAATGAAGCTTCTGTACCTTTCAAAAGGGTACAATCCCCTTCTTCTTCTGAATGAAAAATCACTTCTACTTGGATAAGGTGACAGAGCATCAGCAGTGAGGATTTTGGTAGCTTACTCATATTTGTAAAGGTTTCCTTGGGGCTTAGAAATTGGAATTGGTTGCAAAAGTCTAGAGGAACAGTCTGTTTAGTGGTAGTTTTTTATTTGCTTGTTTTGATGGCAACATCATGCCAGGTATCTTTAGTCTCATCTTTTGGAGAAGCTGTAAGTTTGTAAGTTGTTCTCCTTGTGGCAAATATTCCATTTTACTACTTAAGAAATGTTCAACTTGATGAGTAAAATATAGACCTAATACTCCAGCTTAATCTCCATAAAAGCTCCATTCAGCAGCTTTTGTTTTCATTACTTCACAAACTGACATTTACACAGATGAAGTCGATGCTGTGTTCTAGAAAAAAGCCAAACATGGCATATCTGATTTTCAGAACTCATTCAGGTGAAACTCGAAAAAATTAGAATATCGTGCAAAAGTTCATTTATTTCAGTAATGCAACTTAAAAGGTGAAACTAATATATGAGATAGACTCATTACGTGCAAAGCAAGATAGTTCAAGCCGTGATTTGTCATAATTGAGATGATTATGGCTTACAGCTCATGAAAACCCCAAATCCACAATCTCAGAAAATTAGAATGTTGTGAAAAGGTTCAATATTCTAGGCTCAAAGTGTCCCACTCTAATCAGCTAATTAAGCCATAACACCTGCAAAGGGTTCCTGAGCCTTTAAATGGTCTCTCAGTCTGGTTCAGTAGAAATCACAATCATGAGAAAGACTGCTGACCTGACAGTTGTACAGAAAACCATCATTGACACCCTCCATAAGGAGGGAAAGCCTCAAAAGGTAATTGCAAACAAAGTTGGATGTTCCCAAAGTGCTGTATCAAAGTACATTAATAGAAAGTTATGTGGAAGGGAAAAGTGTGGAAGAAAAAGTTGCACAAGCAGCAGGGATGACCGCAGCCTGGAGAGGATTGTCAGGAAAAGGCCATTCAAAAGTGTTGGGGACTTTCACAAGGAGTGGACTGAGGCTGGAGTCAGTGCATCAAGAGCCACCACACACAGACGGATCCTGGACATGAGCTTCAAATGTCGTATCCTCTTGTCAAGCCGCTCCTGAACAACAAACAATGTCAGAAGCATCTTACCTGGGCTAAGGAAAAAAAGAACTGGTTTGTTGCTCAGTGGTCCAAAGTCCTCTTTTCTGATGAAAGCAACTTTTGCATCTCATTTGGAAACCAAGGACCCAGAGTCTGAAGGAAGAATGGAGAGGCACACACTGCAAGATGCTTGAAGTCCAGTGTGAAGTTTCCACAGTCTGTGTTGATTTGGGGAGCCATGTCATCTTCTGGTGTTGGTCCACTGTGCTTCATTAAGTCCAGGGTCAATGCAGCCATCTACCAGGAGATTTTGGAGCACTTCATGCTTCCTTCCACAGCCGAGCTTTATGGGGATGCTGACTTCATTTTCCAGCAGGACTTGGCACCTGCCCAAACTGCCAAAAGCACCAAAACCTGGTTCAATGACCATGGGATTACTGTGCTTGATTGGCCAGCAAACTCGCCTGACCTGTACCCCATAGAGAATCTATGGGGCATTGCCAAGAGAAAGATGAGAGACATGAGACCAAACAATTCAGAAGAGCTGAAGGCTGCTATTGAAGCATCCTAGTCGTCCATAACACCTCAGCAGTGCCACAGGCTGACAGCTTCCATGCCACGCCGCATTGAGGCAGTAATTGCTGCAAAAGGGGCCCAAACCAAATACCGAGTACATATGCAGGCTTATACTTTTCAGAGGTCCAATATTGTTCTATGTACAATCCTTGTTTTATTGATTGCATGTAATATTCTAATTTTCTGAGATTTGGGGTTTTCATGAGCTGTAAGCTAAAATCATCTCAATTATGGCAAATCACGGCTTGAACTATCTTGCTTTGCATGTAATGAGTCTATCTCATATAGTAGTTTCACCTTTTAAGTTGCATTACTGAAATAAATGAACTTTTGCACGATATTCTAATGTTTTGAGTTTCACCTGTATACGGTCTTGTTGTTTTCTATATTTTATGGCAAGAAAAAGAAAGAATGAAAGAAAGAGGGAGAGAGAGAGAGAGAGAGAGGGGAGGGAGGGAGGGAGGGAGGAAGGAACATATTTGCTGGAAAGTATTTTTCAGTGAAACTTCATTCCTCTCCTTTACCTAGCTCTTCCCAGAATATACCAAAAATATAAAATTCTCCCTTGGTGCATTAGCTTGAATCAAATCAATTGCTTATAATCACAAACCCAAATTATACTTTATTCATCAAATCAAATCAAATCTACCAAATCATTCTTTGATACAATGCCTGTTAGATTTGTATGTAAATGTATAAATAATTTTTATGCCTTTCAAGCAGACTTGAGTGAAACAAACATTCACTGAACTTCTGCTTTAGAATATAGAGAAATGTCCAATGTATTTCAAGGTGCACCTTATTACAATTTTAAATGACGTGGATGAAAATGTCTTGCTATTTTTTAAAGAATGGAAGTCTTTTACTATGAACAGGAGAAAAAAATTGTCATTGCTAGACATATTCATGCTACTTCATCCAATGAATTATTTTGACTCAGGTTAATATTGACAAACAAAATGAACATTAAAAGACACAAGTTCATTGTTGTAAATCATTGTTAAACATCAGGCCATAATTATAGTTTTCTTTTTTCTCTGCATGTTATTTTGCCCTGTACCAAAGTTTTTTTTGCCAGTGTCTATATCATTTATCTATCAAAGATGCAAGATTAAAGTTTGTCAGTTGAAAACTGTAAATATATGCTTTTATTACAGGCCTTGTAAGGGATAGTAGTTTAACATGTTGACAGATTTGCTTGCCTACAAGTGGCTAAAAATATTGCTCACAATACTTTTTCCCAGTTTCTAGTGCGTTTACATGTCTATATCTTGTTAAAATGTTGCTTATCCTGTATTAAGCTGAAGTGATGGATTGGGAAAGCAACCAAAAGTGATGCATCAGCAATTAATTTGGCATCTGCTGTAGTGGCACAAGGGAATGTGAAATAATCAACCACACAATGTCGTCATAACATTGAGTAAATTGTTGTGTGTAAATAGCAAATCATGATATGAAATGGTCACCGTTGCTTAGAATTTAGAAGGATTTTCTGCCTTAAAAAAATCAAGGTATATCAGCTGAAAGGGAATTTTAGGGGTTCTGAGGTCTCTGAGCTTGCTTGTTTTCCTGCAGATGTTTCATTACCCAAACTAGATAACATCATCACTGCTAACACTGATGATGTTAAATAGTTAGGACAATGAAAGGTCTGCAAGAAAACAAGCCAGCTCAGTGAGCACCAAGGACCCTTCATGACAACCCTGAGCTGCAGATATTCTCCTTTATTAATTTGCTGGTTAGACATTTCCTTTTCTCAGCTTAAATCATGTGAAACTTTGTTCTCAAAACTTTGTTCTCAAAAAGACTGCATATTCTATTCTTCTAGCTGTATCTATTATTTGATTTTGCCCCCCTTTTCACAAAGTTTTCTACCAACAAAATGCCCTTCCATTATGCAAAATGCAATTAAGGAAACCATTCACAAAATTTGGGGAAAGCCAGTTTAACAACACATATAATTTGCCTGTCAGCACATATATTTTTAAATCTTAAACTCATTTAATTCATTTTCAATGAGCTTCCTTCTGGTTTATGTTAAAGCACATAGAAGAACAGGATATTTAAGAATATGCTTGCTCTCAGTTAAGAGCTACACACACTCAAAAAAACACACACGCATACATACACATACACCAAACACACCATTCATTTGAGAAAGGACAACTGCATATAAAATGCACATTCTTTTCATGTTTGGGAAAAGAAAATAATCCCAATTCTGTTTATACAGTATAAAAGGGGTAAGGGACACCTGTGCTTTTCACAACTGCGGTAGCATCTGAAATTTGTAAATTTTGAAAACTGTTTTTCTTGTATTCTATAGAATGTATTGATGTAAGAGTTCCATATTTCTTATGCTTTAAATCCCTTATGCTTCCTTTCTTCTTACACACTGGCATAGTTTAGATATAAAGATAAAATATAAATACACATTTGAATACCCATTTTTTTAAAAAAAATATACCACAAAAATGTTTATGAGTTATAGCAAAGATCCACAGATTTTATGTCCTCAGTTTAACTGCAATTTGAGCCAAGTGGACTCTAATATATATTGTCTCAAGATCCACCCAAACATTTTATTTCCCCCTCCAAAAGTTCTTGCATTTATAAATCATTCTCTCTGCTCATTTGATAGGGACAGTTACATAACCAACGATCCTGTTTTCGTTATACTGTATGTTCTAGACATCCACCTGGAAATAGGAGTAAAAAAATACAATTAAATAAGTAATGATCCCCTCAATATTTTTCACTGTGGCCCTTGTAGATGAGGCAGTGGTATGGAATCACAGTTTGGATCTGGACATCTAATATAACTCTTCTGGGTTGGGGCATCATTTACACTTGATCCTTTGATGCTTTCTTAGGAAGACACATGGGATTAACAGGCAGTGGCCCAATCTATGCCTATGATAACTAACATCTCAATCTGGCAGTGATATGATCCATGATGGATTCCTGCTTCTTTACTATCTGATCCCCTTGGAGACTCTTCAAATTTCAATCAGTCAGCCTTGTCCAGATAAGTATTTGAAGCCCAAGATTTAAGATCTGATGAGTTCTAGTCTATTAGTGGTTGCATAGACAGCTGTTCTGTTTAAAATATCAGTTAGTTGTACAAATCAGAATGTATTATTGTTTTCAATGCCTCATAACTGTATACATTTTTATTTTCTATAAACTGGACTCCTTTGGTGTGGATTTTTAAAAGGTTTCTGATTAATGAACAATATCTAGTTAGGACATCTGGCTAACTTTGCCCTCACCCCCACTTTTTCCTCTGGTTCATGTCTTCCTGGGCAGGTGAAGGTACACTCTGGGTGTACTGCTTTTAATTTTTATCTAAGCCCACTGGGAAAGTACAGGACTGGATTTGGCTCCCAGATAAAATACAGTTTCCTGTCCATAATCAAAGACAGCCAGTGCATAAATCTTTGCAATACTAAGACCCTCTGCTCTTATGGACAAATCTTGGTATGGATGGCTACTTTTGTCTTGGGGCTGATTGTCTTTGACAATCTCTTTGCTTCCCAATACGTGGGCTACTGTTCCCAATTTCTACAGCCATTATGGGAAAAACAACATATGCCATAAGCTGTGGGCAAAAAAAAATCTATCAACTTGCATTAAAAAAAGACAGCAACCACTCTAGCATCTACAAAGATGCATTTTCAAGGAAGAAGTTTTCAAAGTTTTGAGTTCACAAACCCATCTTTTTTTAAAAGGAGATTGACAAAGTTAGTTTTCAAAAACTAGCTGAAGCTAGGACAGGGGAGATAAAGCAAAAATATATTTCATTTAACTGATAAAAATATGCAAAATATTAACATTAAATGCAAATTGGGCATTTAATACAGAATATTAAAAATTAAAGTTTACAGGACTCTGAAGACATTTCCCAAAGGATTACAAGTATATGCAGTGGGCTGTCAATCTCAAAGCAATTGAGAGTACATTGAAACATATTTTCCCTGCTTCAATATTAATTCAAACTGAAACAAACTGGAACTCATATATTGTAGTGTGTGTGTGTGTGTGTGTGTGTGCGCGCGCGTGTGCGTGCGTGTGTCTGTGTACACATATGTATATAAAATATCTATTGTACATGAGCTCAAGATAGAGTATACAATTCTCCCATTTACTTACTTATTTACTTACTTCTCACCTTTATTATTTTTATAAATAACTGAAGGTGGTGAACATATCCAATACTCCATCCTTCTCTATTTTCTCCACAACAACAACCCTGTAAAGTGGGTTGGGCTGAGAGAAGGTGATGGACCCAAAGTCATCCACTCACCTTTCATGCTTAAGATTATATTAGAACTTAGTTGTCCCTTTAACAACACCTCTATGAGGTAGGTTGAGCTAGAGAGACAATCATTGTCGCAAAGTCAACAAATGAACTCATGTGGTTGAGAGTGAATTACATTCTTGCTCTTATTTTATATTACATATATTTGCAGCTCAGGGTTGAACTGCGGACTTCTTGATGCCTTCTGGTTTTCTTGGATATATTTAATTGTCAAACTAGATAACATCATCAGTGCACATATAAGACCCCTTATGGTTCGAAAGGGTTCAATTGGAGGTAATTACAGAGTGTTTCTTTAAAGAAGGGATGGGTCACTTTGCTTTTAATTTATTTTATAGGTGATAAGTTCAAAGAAGCTTCACTGTGAAATATATATGTAAAATGTAAAACTTACTTAATGTGTCTACCTTCATTATTCCTAGAAGAGATTTTTTTTTTTTTAAAAAAAAAAGCTTTTTAAAATGAATCTGGGTGGCATCTGGCATTCTTTGGATATTGTAGAATTATGGCTGGGAGGCCATTGCTGACTTCATGCCACAGGTTACCTATCTCTGCTTTAAACTCACATGAAGCTTGGCTCGGCTTTTCATTCCTAAACTGTGTATACTTAAATCTGTACCAAATCCAATGGGATTTTTTATAAAATAAAATAACAATATTTAGAGTCCTGTTCAAACACATTCTTTATTTTATAGCGTGCGCACTACTCCAACACTTTTAGAATCAGCTGGGATTTGTGGAGTGTAGTTCCTTCCCTTCTGGTATATTTTTGGATTAAAGGGCAACAGGAAATTACTGTATATTCTGAATAAAAAGTAAAAGGGAAAAAGGTTGCTATATCTATCTTTCCTATATCTATCCAAATAAGATAGATATCTGTTCTTTTTCAAACCACTCTTAAGCTGTCATCTGTATGCTTATTATGAGAGACAGTTCCTTCAAAGTATGCTTTTTATCTCCAGACCTTTTCCTGACCAGACAGAAAAATCTCTAGAAGTTGAAGTGCTGTTTATTTTACAGATGATTGTTCTGGTTCTCATATAAAGAATTCATTTGTGCAGTAAGCAAAGAATGACTGTCTGTCCACATTGAATATATCAGTATTATGAAGATTTACTCATATGTGTAATAGAGGAAAGACCAGCATTTGTTTATTTCAGATTGGGAAAGCAAATGGTTCATATTAATATGTAATATGCTATTTTTTTCCTATCTGGACTTCAACTTTTTAAAGTGCTTTTGATTAAATTGAATAAAGTGGCATGTGGGAAAGCTTGTCTGATCTTTCTAAGCTGGTGACAGGTCAGGCGCTGGTAGGTGACCAGAAATGAACGTGTCAAGTGGCTGAGGAGCTGAAAAGGATACAAACAGGGTGATGAAAAGGGCCAGGGAGATTAGAATTTAAGAATGCCAAAGGGAACATTTACTTTCTGTTTCAGGGTCATGAGTAAAAAAAAAAAAAAACCAAAACCAGTAATGGAAATTAAGAAGTGAAAGGAAAACTAGCTTTGTCTTTTCTTTCTAGGATAACCTTGGGATAAAAAAATACAAGTTTGCTCTTTCCTTTGTGAAAAGCTGACTTTCCTGCTTTATTTTGGTTGATGGAATAATGCTATTCCATGGAGAGCCTATCAGCTCTGCTCTGTCTTTTGACCTTAAAGGTGTATGTTTAAATTGAGTTTCTTTCTCCTCTGTGGAAATCAGCAGGCACCAAACAGATCAACTTGAATCTTTAGCAATGGAGGGATTGTATTATTCAGAACCCTTTGTTCCTGTTTTAAATCCAACTATTTGCAAGGCATTTTTTTAAAATGAATGCAGTAATATGACTCAGTCATTTATGTGTATATTACACATAACAAAATAGGATCAAGGCATGAGCCTTGGGTTTGTATGTTACAATAATTCCTTTGCTGTTGGAGGAGACTCTCATCAAAGTCAGTAAACGATGGCTCATTAATAAGCTAGGATCTGTTTGCTAGCATTCTGTAATAGATTAATTTTCCTGGACTGCTCTATCAAGATGTGCCTCATCAGCTTCTTTTCTGATTCAGTTGTGTACTGTAGGAAATTGACTTCATGGCTTTTACTCAAATATTTCTGTTATTAAACAGCTTGTTAGCCATGCTGTGGCCTTCACTTCATGATCTTTAATACACCCTAATCAGTGGTGGGATTCAAATTTTTTTACTACTGGTTCTGTGGGTGTGGCTTAGTGGGCGTGGCAGGGGAAGGACTGTAAAATTTACTGTAAAATCTCCAGTCAGATGTGGTATTTGCTGGTTCTCCGAACTACTCAGAGTTTCTGCTACCAGTTCTCCAGAACTGGTCAGAACCTGCTGAGTACCACCTCTGATCCTAATCTCTCCACCTCTTGTGCAGCACACCTATTGGACCTCTTCTAAGTTACACCCACAACGCCCACTACAGAACAAGCTACTTTATATTTGGTCATTTAGGAACAGATTCCTCCATTAAAACTCACTAAATATCTTCACAGTTTAGGGGCTGGAGTGAAAGAAGAAGTGAGGGAGGCCTATTAACCTTTTGCAAGTTAGATGAGTTTGCCTCAATCCTTTACGTAGCAAAGAGGACATCTTGCTGTCCAGTAGCTGGTAAAGCCTGTTGGATACAATGCTTTCCCAAAGAAGGCAGTTGAACCAAAGTTATAAATGGATGGTCTTATAAGCAGATAATACAGGGGTGGGATTCTACCAGTTCAGCCCGGTTCTGTGGAACCGGTAGCTTTGAAGATCAGCTGAAAGGGAACCAGTTCACAAAGCATGCACTCACCAAACCAGCTATTACACTGGTTGAATCCCACCCCTGAGATTATACCAAGAAAGAGTTTGAGACAGAAACGAGGATGAAAGCAGGGCCAAAAATGAAACAGTAGGGCCAAGGAGGTAAAGAAGAAAGAAAGAGAAACAAATGGCAAATTGGGGATATAGTCAGCCAGAGATGAACAAAAAGGAATCTTGGTCGTATCCAGATTACCAGTCTCTCATTTTTCTAAATTTCCTCAACCCATTTTAAAAGCAGTTTGTCTTGGTGATTCTGTGATCTTTTCCAACTGACTGAGTAAGAAAGAAGACTACGCATAAAACAAGAACGTGAGAACCAGGCAGAACTGTCCAAAGGTAAAAGGATGCATCTTTTTAAAAGAAGTATAGGCTGTTGTTCTTTTCTTCACTGCCATAAGAGAAAGAAATAATGCCAGGGCAGAAGTAAAAGGGAAAAGATGTGTCCTTTCTTCTTTTTGCACTGTTTTTACAGTGACCATCCCCATGACCATCCTGGGTGTATTAGTCTCCATTTTAACTTGCTACAGTCTGGCATCTTTCATCTCCATTTGCAGCCTTGAAAATGCAAGACCCCCATTCAAGAAAATAATGGAAGTAGTATCTTAACATTTCACACAATAGAAAGATTCATTTATCCATTTGATCACAAGAGGGCTTATTTTGTATCAAACCTGGAACTGCTCTTCATGTTATAGTTGCAGTATTAACCATCAAGTTATTTCTGACTCTGGAACAGCGGTTGCCAACCAGTGGGCTGTGAGAACATTTTGGTGGGCCGCAGATAAATCTCACCCCCAGAGCACGCCCCCCAAAGCAATTAATCCAGGCTGTGTAGAAACACAAGGCTGTGCCGCCCACATGGCCCGTGGGAACCCTCCCTGCCCACTTACTTCTTACCCGGCAAAATTGCTATTTTTCCTTTTTCCGACCATCAGCTGTTCTGCTGTGCCGGGAGATTTAGATTAGCTAGGAAGCAGGATTTCTTGCTTTTTAGCTAGTCTTTAGATCTTCGGCTCTGCTGTTAAGCATAGCCGAACCTCCCATAGGACTGAAGGTTCTGTTATTCAGTGCAGACTCATGGCAAGCAAATGTTATGTGACAGGCTGAGCTAGCTGATGGCAGATAGATAAATCACTGAATGATTCTGTGAGCAACTCAGTCTGCCTGCCTGCTTTGCCTGATTTTGGGTAAAAGTTGCTCTTTTTTTATAAAAAAAATTCAATATTTACATACATGCTGTGTTGTGAGTTAATTTTGTGAGTTTGCTTGCTAGCAAATTTTATGAGTTTGCTTGCAAGCAAATTTTATGTGACAGACTGAGCTAGCCAATGCCAGATAGATATGAATGAATCTGTGATTCTGTGAGCAACTCGATCTGCCTGCCTGCTTTGCCTGATTTTGGGTAAAATTTGCTCTTTTTTAATAAAAAAATCAATATTTATATAAATATTTATAATATTTACATACAAGCCATGCCCAGCCAGTCACATGACCACCAAGCCACACCCACAAATTAGGCCATGCCCACAGAACCAGTTAGTGGTCCCTGGGATTTAAAATTATGTGTTTGGTGGTCTCTGAAGTCCAAAAGGTTGGTGATCCCTGCCCTGGAGGATGACCAGGACAAACTCCTGCAATTTTCTTCTCAGCATAAGTGAGCAGTGGCTTGCCATCAGATTCCTCTGAGGGCTGACAGAGACTAGCCCAAGTCACCCAGCTACGTCCCATGTCTAAGGGAGGCAGAATTCAGTTTCCCAGCTTCTTAATCACTAGGTTTTGTAAAAAGACTAAAATGACAAAGAAACGTAAAGACAAAGCAATGCAAGAAAGGAAAAGGATGAAAAACAGAAAGAAAGATGGAGAAGAATTTGAGCCACATTTCATCTACTGCTCACTATTAATTTGAAATTTGTACGGTCTCACAAACATGAACAGTTATTTATCATAAAGTCTAGAAGCACATTAAATGAAAGCCAGCTGGGTAACTTTAAGGCTATTCAGTCTCTCCTAGGCTAACTCACCTTGTTGTTGTTATGGGGAAAATAGGAGGAGGAAAGATATGTTTCCCACTTTGAGTTATTTCAAAAATAATAATAAAGACAGGATACAAATAAATAAAAAAAGAAAAAGGAGGAAAGAAAGAAAGAAGGAAAGAAAGAAAGAGAAAGGAAGAAGGAAGGAAGGAAGGAAGGAAAGAAAGAAAGAAGGAAGGAAAGAAAGAAAGAAAGAAAGAAAGAAAGAAAGAAAGAAAGAAAGAAAGAAAGAAAGAAAGAAAGAAAGAAAGAAAGAAAGAAAGAAACCTAACCTTTTAAGCAGCAGACTCCTGGACATTTCCTTGGAATATGTCCATTGAAAATAGCATAACTTACTTCCAAGAAAGCCACCCAATGTGCATCATCAGGTTTTGTTTAACATATTGACCTAAAACAAATTAATGGGTTTATCCATTTTGTTCATATCTCAACTCTTATTCCCTTGAGAATCAAAACAAGGAACCATTTTCTAGGAATGCATGTGCCAACTACTTATTACGGAGTCATTATTTGGCTTTATTTTTATTTCCTCTCCAATGGCAATTGCAGTGATACTTAATTTCAAAATGCAAAATAGATTAATGTGCTGTATTTTAATAGCAATAAACATATATATTCAAACTGTGAGGATTTATTCATCTGCTCTGTTGCTTACTTTAAAAAATTCAGTAATTCTGTACACAATCAGTTTCCCTCTCCTTGAATTATTTCTTCAAAGAAGCATCTTTATTACTTGGGGCATTTTAACAAAACTTCTCAAAATGAATTTCCTTGCCTCATTTATATACTTACTTGTCTTTATTATGATCAATGGTTTGGGTGTTTCCCCCTCTAAACATTAAGACTTAATATAAGAATTCCTTATGTTCCTGTAGAAATTGCAGTATGACAGTAAAAGGGTAAACAGTTTCAATATCCTTTGAAGCACAAGGACAAATTCATTCCAATAAGGAGATATTGGAGTATTTGTCCAGTAAGAGGGTAGCTGGTAACACACGACGGCAGTATGGCTTACTGGCTAGGGAATTCTGGGAGTTAAAGTCCACCCATCTTAAAGATATCAAGGGTGAGAAACAATGCACTATGGGCATGCCTGAAAGGGGAAGACAAGAAATATTAGATTTTTGGCCACCACCACTTGAAACTCAGTGTCTGCTATTATACATCCTTCTGTTAATCCCTAATTCAGGGATGTCAAATTGGATTTCTTTGAGGGCTGGATCAGCATTGTAGTTCTCCTCTGTGGACCAGAGGAGGGGGCGTGAGAGACAGGACGGACACCTGAAGCACACCGCCACCCAAAACTGGGCACAGAGGATCTATGCATAGCCCTCCTGCATCCTGTTTTTGGCCTGGATAGCCTTTTGCAGCACTTTGCTGGCCAAAACGTGGCACAGGGAGGGTGCATGCGGCCCTCTGCACCCCATTTTGGCTTCCAGAAGCACAGTGGGCTGGTCCTTTGCTATTTCCAGGCCAGCCGTGTGGGCCTTCAGTTTGACATCCCTACCCTAGTTGGTGAACCATGTCATCTATCACAATTTGATGAAGTGTGGATTTGATCTTTTTGTAGCCCAGAATAAGAAGGAACCACACTGAAAGACCATTAGATGTTATAGACATAGAATAACAGAGTTGCAAGGGATCTTGGAGATCATCTAGTCCAACCCTCTGCTCATGCAGGGGAATCTATTCCAAATACTAGCCTCTACATAGGATCGAACTCACAGCCTCCTGATTGTGAGGCGGTGGCCTCCACCTCTAGGCCATTGGACCCTTATCTTAGAATCATTGCCTCTTCAAATAGGTACTTTGCCATTTATTCCATTTCAAGTGATATACTAATTAACTTATGGTAGAGGTAGTCCTAATTGTTAAGTGAGTCACTTATCATTTTACAACACTTTTTGCCGTGGCTGTTAAGTGAATCACACAATTGTTAAGGAAATCTAGCTTCCTCCATTGAGTTTTCTTGTCGGAAGCTGGCTAGGAAGGTCACAGATGGTGATTAATAGGTGCCATGCCCCTGTTAAAATCTGACTCCCAGGGAGAGAAGGAACAGCTGACAGGGAGTGGGAGTGTGCCTCCGGAGGTTGTGGAGGAAACTGGGGAAGGGCACAGGCCAGCTGGGCATTCAGAGGAAGACCCAGGCCCATCCCCTCTTCATCCTAGGGCACACAGGGAAGAGTGGATAAGGGAGAAACATGAATAGCATGGTCTATGGGGGAGGAAAGGGCCTTGATCCCCTTTGTGGGCTGCAGCTGTGAGGACTGTTTAAAAGGACAAACTGCGCATGGGCCAGTGCTGGAAGCAAAGCGTGAAAATATTTCTAGCCTGTCAGTTCTTATCTGAGTTCTGGCGTCCTTCCCAGAGTGTGTATTTCGATATCTGTGGACGTCTTCAAGCCTTTATCCTGCCTTGTCTCATTAATTCTTCAGTGTGGTTTATGTTTTTTTTTTCTATTTATAATTTATATGTATTTTAAGTTTGAACAGAAGTTCTTCCTTTTTGCAACTGTTTGTGGGGGAATTTTTTCTCCAATCAATGATAATTGGACCTTTAAAGCCAAGTTGAAGGAATTAAAGGGACTTCACCTGTTCTTGTGACTTTGTTGTTTTTGTATCCCACCCTGTGTCATCACACGAGGATCTGAAATGGTGTAAATGCATGTTGATTGCCAAGCACTCGAATTTTGATCACATGAATGCGGCAATGCAAGCGTGAGATACCAATCACAAGTCGCATCTTTCAGTGCATTATTTCGAACAGTTGTTAAACAAATTGTTGTCAGTTGAGGAATATCTGTAGAGGGGCCCCTTCTGAAAGATTTCCAAGGAACAACTTTTGTACACACATCAATAGAGATATGCAACAGTCAGATTGCTGGTTGCTGATTTAGTCCCGCTGCTAGACTTATTTTTTTTTCCTTTTGATTTATGTTGTTGTTCTGAATAACTTTTACCTTTCTGTAAGGAAACATGGATAGTGAAACTGCTTTTACCTGCTCTACATTTTTATGGACATTCACTACAGGGATTTAATATTTTATCAATTCTTTAAAAAAGTTTATTTTTCTTAATCTTTCTTTTAATTTTGGACCAAGATGTTCAGAAAATATCTTTCCTACTCCTTTTTCTCTTTTCTGTCTTTTTTTCCTATTCTGTTTTGAAGAGCTCTCTTATCTACTATATATCAGATTACAAACAAGGGAAGGAGGATGACACTCGAAAAAAGACTGTTTTGGAACATGCAATTCTTAGCTGAAAGGTATTTTAAACAGTTTGATGAACCCATAAGGCTGTGGAAAATATTCAGAGGCAAGTAAATTAAACTAACAAAAGGAATGTAATTTCAAAGCAGTAGATTAGAAAACCTAGAACTACGCCGACTTCGGTCCGATCTAAGTATAGTATATAAAATCATACATTACAATGTCCTACCAGTCAATGAATACTTCAGCTTCAACTGTAACAACACAAGAGCAAACAATAGATACAAACTCAAGGTTAATCGCACCAAACTTGATTGCAGGAAATACGACTTCAGCAACAGAGTGGTCAATGTCTGGAATACTCTACCTGACTCTGTGGTTTCTTCCCCAAACCCCAAAAACTTTCATAGACTGTCTACTATTGACCTCACCCCTTTCCTAAGAGGTCTGTAGGGGGTGTGCATAAGCGCACCAACATGCCTACCATCCCTGTCCTATTGTTTCTTTTATTTTATTTTTATTTTTATTTTTCTAATATGTATCCATGTGTTCATAACTATGTTTTTACTTATACCAATTATCTTGTAAGCAATTGACAAATAAAAAATAAAAATATGCTTCCCTGAAATTCAAACCTGCATTCTTATACAACAGCAGAAAACTGTCTGAATAGATAAGTGGATAAGTGAAAAATTTTCTTTTTAAATGGATTGAAGAAGATCTGGGAATGGATTTAATATATTTAACTAGGAAACAATTTCATCTAGACTTTTTTGGGAAGATAGAATTTGGATATATATTTAATCAGACAAAAATTGATAAGATATAGTATTAAGAAACAAACATGGATATTTTATTCAGGACCAATCAGTCCCAATTCTTGGGACAATTTGGGATTGCTAAGAAGCTATAATAAATTTTCTGCTGTTGATTACAATAACAATTTGTTAACAGAAAGTTTTAGAATATTAATCTCGTCTTTTTTATTATTGTTGTTCTGAAAATTATTTTGTTAATAACATAGTATATAAATGACATATTAAAAACTTGCAAATAGAATTAGTAGCTTAGTAGTTTAAAATTATTTTGGCCTTTCTGAAGGGATGGGAAACTAATGTTGTAATATATTAATCAGTATTCAATTAGGGGGGACAATAGAATAGAATAGAATTTTTTATTGGCCAAGTGTGATTGGACACACAAGGAATTTGTCTTGGTGCAAATACTCTCAGTATACATAAAAGATACATTCATCAAGAGTCATAAGGTACAACACTTAATAATAGTCATAGGATACAATAAGCAATCAAATGATACTGGAAAACAGTTAATATAGATCATAAGGATACAAGTGACAAAGTTACAGTCATACAGTATACAGCATACAATCATATGCCACAATGCAGACATATCTCCACATAGTTAACATCCCTTTGAATATGTGGATCAAGATTGGGCTAATGCAGGATTATCCATCTCCCAGCAGCTTCTGATGTAATAAGGCTGTTCTAGGAAACAGAAGGAATGCTATGAAATGAGGCAGAGAAAATAAGTAAAATGTCTAGCCAGGAATTTGCAGCGAGTTTTTTGTTTCTGTTTTCTGTGTTTGAGGTAAAGTTTCATGATTTTTGTGTCTTTGTCTTTTGAAACCTGAGACACATATCAAGTTATGGGCATGACGCTTTAGGTTTCACTATAAATCTTGTCACCTCTACTTTCTTTCAATATTATTTATATTTATTAATATATACTATTAATATTATTAATATTATAATATTTCAATATTCAAAAACATTGGCAACAAAAATCAGAACACTAAATACAAACTGGGAGGATACAACCTTGTAGACGACCCTCACTCTGTCAAAGACCTAGGAGTACTTATTTCGAAAGATCTAAACCCCAGAGCTCACTATAACAGCATTGCCAAAAAGGCATTAAGAGTTGTTAACCTAATTTTGTGAAGCTTCTTTGTTTGAACTGCAAACCAGGGCATACAAAACCTTCGCCAGACCAATTCTTAAATACAGCTCTGCATGGAATCCACACTGTATAACAGACATTATACAATTGAATGAGTTCAGAGGTATTTCATAAGAAGAGTTATGTTATGTTCATACTTATACTAATTTTCTCATACATGTTTGACAAACTAAACTAAATAAATATCATACTGAAGGTTCTAGCAGAAAAAACCTTTATTTCTAGCAGACCATCACCACCTTGTGGTTTTCCCAAGTATTTTCTTTTCTTTTGGGATTTTCTTTTTTAATAGTTTTACTAATTGTGTTCCTGTGTTCAGGAGAAATTTGCATTTTTTATCTTCTTCTATAAATTTTAAATTTTAAAATGAAAAATTAGGTCTTATATTATTTTCCATCTTTTTTTTCTTTCTCTCCCTTTCTCTTTCAGGTTAAATTATATTTGTCTCACATGAAGTTGTCTTATCTTCCAAAAGAGAAGAAAGAGGGGCTGGATCCTCTAACCACACATTTCTATGATACATGTCCAGGAGATGACACTATCAATATTATCTCAATTTTTGAATTTTTAGCAAAAATCACTGGAAGTGAAGCGTAGAATGCAAGCATTTTATGTGTCACACACACTTGGATGAGAGAAAGCTGCTAGGTATTCAGGCCCTAGAAGGTAAGGTTGGCAGCAAGAATGGAGATCCAGCTGTCTGGAAAAGGGTCTAATTCTGGAAAAGGTGGAAGGAAAGATAAGAAGATGACCAGTTATAGTGGCAGCAAATATTCCATTGAAAAAACTGAGAGCCCAGGTTAAGGACAGATCATCATAGAAGAAATGTATCTGTGTGTTCAATAAGAGTTGATAGCAACTTGATGACACATAGTCAATAAAAATGGGTGTAAGGTAGATATATTTTTATTTCCTTTCCCCATCTAATACTTTTAATTTGTTTACCTTACTAATTATACCCTCTCATTATAATTGATATTACATTTTTATTTACAATATGATTTGTAACACAAACCCCCTTGTGTAATGTAAACATTGTTGTATTCAAATAATGACCCTTTTAAATCATTACAATGCAAACTGACATTCTTTGCATGTTTATCAGAATGCAGAAATCCAAATATGGATCAGTAGGTTTTATCTAGCATGCTCAAGAGAAAATGTGCTTAAAACAAAGATTGTTTAGATGACAGTCCACAAAGCTTTGAGTGTGTTGCAGTAGTATACTCTAAAAAAAAAGTTTGAGAAATGCTGAGCTAAAGTTTTTTCCCCCAGCATATGTATTCCATTTGTGATACTTGCATGCAGTGAACCAAATCATGTGCTATTGTTACAAGTAATGAATAATATTGGTTTAATGGCTTCACTTTATATTATAATTGATTCTAGTCTACTCAATTGATGATTTTCTTTCATTGTAGTTATTAAGTATACGAATCATTTTCTACCCCATTACAAAAACACTTACTTCTCACATTACAAGTCTGCTATGGAAAGTGGGGAGTGGAGGGTGGGAAAGACCTATAGTCTAGAAGGCCAAATGATATCAATCTTTATATACATCCATTTTTTAAAATCACTTTTCTGATTTGGCAGCCTGCCTCTCCTGCTGCACTAAAGGATAGGAATAAACGGTATTTTGGCAGGGAATGAGAAATGATACAGCAGCTAGATTGTAAAGGAAACAACAATACCAGATGGTTTTTTAAAATTTATTAATAATATAAGATACAAAAATGCAAAAGAAAATAATAGGAAAGATAGGGGAGGGAAAAGGGAAAGGAAATATGTAGAAAAAAAAGGGGGGGGTAAAAAAAAGTGTTGACTTCAAGCTCCCTTTAGTGCAGTAGAATAAGATAATAACATCAAACCTCAACTTTTTACTTTCATATTACAAACTAGTCATTTTCTATAACAACTAATCTATCTAACTGGTGAAACCCAAAGTCAAAGTTTTATTTTTTTCCCGCCTTGAGCACAAAGTCCAGAAACAGTTTCCAAGGAGACACAAAAGTATTTGTGTTTTTGTCTTTAATCAAAGCAGTCTGTTCAGCCATTCATTTTGAGAATCTTCTGTATTAAGATGTGAATCCTACTGCAATATTTCTTTGCCTTGTCACGTACCCACTATAAGTTTCTTTACTTTTGCATTAATTTGAAATACCTTTATACATTCTTGATAACTTATCTGGTGTTAAATACCAAAGCATCATCTTATAGAAATTTTCTTTTAAGTTATAATTTAATTAAGTTAAATTTTAAACCTTTCATCCACATATTCTCTTATTGTTCAAGCATTACATCATATCCAAAGTTCCTTGCCCACTGAATCATGCAATGCTTTACACATTCATTCTCCAAATTCAAATTCAATAACAATTTATAGAGTTTGGCATTACTGCACAGTAGGACTTCCCATTCATTTTTTCACAAAATCAAACCCATAACTCTTTTTATCTAATTTAAATCTTTCTTTCAATTGTAAATATGTAAAAAATACCAGGTGTAATTACATAAGTATGCACATGTTGAATGTAGAAATCCAATTTTTATAGACATCCATTCAACCATTCGCTTCTATACATTCCATTGGCTGAGCCTTTTGACTAAAGTTCTCACCACTAGAAAGCCACTTTTTGGCTGATGGAATCTACAGCATGCTCAATCTATTGGATCTGATTGAACACTAAAAACTCTTGGAAAAAGACAGTCCCTCGGGTAATCTTATCCCAAGCCACATAGACAGAGGTGATATTCAGCAAGTTCTGACCAGTTCTGGAGAACCGGTAGCAGAGATTTGGAGTAGTTCAGGGAACTGGCAAATACCACCTCTGAATGGAGATTTTACAGTATCCTTCCCCTGCCACACCTACCAAGCCACACCCACAGAACCAGTAGTAAAAAAATGTGAATCCCACCACTGCACATAGGGCTTTAAAGATGAGAACCAGCACCTTGAAATTTCAGAAAGCTGAAAAGGGAGAACTGCCAGCAGCAAAGACCAACTTGATGGCACATGATAATCCAATTTTTAAAAGTATGCATATGTTTAATAGTTTGAGAATTTGAAGGAACCAGGTGAACCAATTCTTTACTAAACAAGGAAGCTTATCCCCATGACTTTCAGTTAACATGGATTAAAAAAATACATTTCCAGAGTAAGACAGAATGTTCTTCATTCCAGCTTGAACATCTACCCTGAGAGAAATATGATTTCATACATTATGATTTCCTCTTTATTTTAGCTACCATAAAAACATAGCACTAAACTCACCTTAGCAATCTAGTTGCAGGATAGTTTACTAAGCATTTACTCAGCCTATATCCAGTCATCATTTTTTCATATATTGGATGCCAAAGCTTCTACTTCTTTTTAAAAAATATCAGTTAGGGGAATGAAAAATGTATTTTTGATTTTCTTTTTAATGGTGGGCTTATTTTTTCATATTTAAGTAAGCAATGGTAAAAGACTGGAGGAGAAAGAGGTGATTTTTTTCATTTATGAGCCTTTCCAATGGTGCTCGGAAGAGCAGTTTAAAATCACTCCTCAGTAGCTTAATAGTTCTGCATCTTTGTACAGCATATATCTGGGTTAATTCATATTTAAGTACTTATTTTATAAATTACATTTTAGGGGCAGAAGAAGAATTATCCCATATCTTTACTGTATTTTTTTTTTAAAAAAAAAATCCATGCCAGCTTGTATCTGGAGTCCAATTGGGTTGTCTCTGCTTTCATTATTCTTACATGTAGACTTACATGAACACCGGAAAGAATTATAATCATCTAATTATAAATTCATTGTTAATATAGCCTCTGAGCCGTGAACATTTCACTCCAGTAGTTAATTTAGTCTGTGGTAAATTCTCACTGTTATTTAATGTCATTTATCACCTGCTGTTTTGTCTTTCTGTGAACATCCTGCCTGCCCCATAATGCTTACTGTACGCAGACCTTCTGTGACTTTAATGTACTCAGAACAAAGCCTACTAAGTGCTTGTGTCAGGAGAATGTTGGCAAGTTGCCTCAGATATATTCAAGCCATTTTGCTGCCTGTCACTCAGTGCTTTACAAACTGAACGTGGAGGAGAGGTAAAAAAAAAAAAAAAAAGCTCTATGAAGGTTTTTTTTTCTGGGAAGAATATGCTAATAAAGCATCAGCAGGAAGAAGCAGGTTGTGTCTGAAAGAGTTTTATCAACTCTGAATTAATTTGGTGTGCTAAGAAGCATGGGGCTATGTCTAGAGCTGGGTTGCTGTAATTAATCCTTCCTGTTCCTGGAGGAAAAGGACATCAGAAAAGAGAAGTCAGTGCCTGCATATTGTACAATGTCTGCTTTCTGAGATAAACACCACAAAAACTACAGAACGACAACAGGGGGGAAAAATGAACGAGAAATTAAAACATTTTGAAAGCCCCTCTGTGATAAATCTCTTCTGCTTACCTAAACACTTTCATTTCTTTTGACGATTAGGGAGACATAGAAAGAGAGAGAAAAACATGGTTTGGAAAACATCTGCCTGTGTGGTGAAATGCTGTAAAGAGAACTGAAAGACACAGATGTGACTTTTGCCTGCTATTTCAGAAGTCAGCGGCTGAGATTGTGCATACTGTCGACTTGAAAGGGATCAGCATTTGTTTGGAGGAAATAGGTATTGAAAGCTGGGTGACAACTGGTTCCACTCTTCCATTTAACAAGCTCCTTTTCAAGACCTGCTAATAACGGGTTTTTGTTTTTCTGAATCAATTTAGAGAGTTTTCAGTTCGGTTGGTATTTTCCCAGATCTCTGTCGTGCTCAAACAAACACACTGCAATTCTCAGCATGCAGTTTCCCATCAAATGACCCTGTTTACTTGATAGTACCTGAAACATGCCAACTCTGTCCAATTATACAGATCCAAATAGCCATGAAATTTGACACATGCTCACTTCTCCAAAAGATCAAGAGAGGAAAACATTATTCCATCATATTGATAATCTACCTGGGAAAGATTTCAGAATGAGAATCCTCATGACCATTGCTCTGTTTTCTCTCTTCTACCGAGTCAGTTATGGCGTCTAGGTACATACCAAAATAACTTCATCACGAAAACATGAAACTGATAATTCTGTTTTGCTATCGTTCAGCTTTTTAAACAATTAATGAGGATTTATTTATTTTTCCTTTACCTTTTGGAAGTTAATTTTGTCATAATTGTCATAATCCTTAAT
Organism: Notechis scutatus; assembly: GCF_049901735.1. Classification (NCBI taxonomy): domain Eukaryota; kingdom Metazoa; phylum Chordata; class Lepidosauria; order Squamata; family Elapidae; genus Notechis; species Notechis scutatus. The sequence continues at coordinate 89,437,441 of NC_142013.1, forward strand.
CCAACTCCTATAATGCCCTATTTCAAAAATAAATTTAAAAATCAACAAGATCTTCCTTGATTTATACAAAGCATTGCATAATTGATATCATAGTTTTTGAAGAGTGCAATTGCTCCTGAGCACCTGAGGGCAGGACAAGAAGCAACAGGTGAAAACTAATCAAGGAGAGAAGCAACTTAGAACTAAGAAGAAATTTCCTGACAGTGAGAACAATTAATCAGTGGAACAACTTGCCTCCAGAAGTTGTAAATGCTCCAACACTGGAAGTTTTTAAAAAGATGTTGGATAACCATTTGTCTGAAGTGGTGTAGGGTTTCCTGCCTAGGCAGGGGGCTAGACTAGAAGACCTCCAAGGACCCTTCCAACTCTGTTATTCTATTCTATTCCTTTTCTCCACCAACAGTCTTCCTGCCCAATACACCACCATGGTTTTATAAAGTACAAAATAAAATGACTAAGGAATCAATTATCCAGCTGAAAGTCTTGTGACTACAATAGACATGAAGTATAACTTTGTGTTACCCAAACTGCATTTGAGATTATGCTCTTAAACATTCATATCTTCATATCTGAAGCGAACTCTTTGCTGAATATGGTGCCATATTGAGTCCTTATGTAAATGTTAGTGCTCTCGTCTGATTAAGGAATCAGCACAAATTTCACATCAAGGATTAATACATAAACATCTGTTTTGATGATACACAAATGAAGCATTAACTCTCTTAAAATGCATTTTAAGATGATATGCCCCATATGTAATGAAATATTTTAAAAGGTTCATCTTTAAATTAAACTCAATTCTGAGTAGTTTCTTCTTGGCAACATGATGGAAGCAGGCTTTCACCTTTCCCAGATTATTTTCTAACTTCCTAAAGTTCTGTTTTTTTTTCTTCAATGATTTTCCATCATTGGTACAAACTGGATCTAGTTCTACTTATCTTTTTCCTATAGTCAAGGTCAGTTAGGATGAACATTTAACTATTTATATTGCAGATATTACTCTAATTAACCATAGCATGGTTTCACTTTTTAAGTTAATTAATTGTAGAAAATGAAAGCTTACTATCATGAGAGATATACTGTACTTGGTTTGAATATTCTATGTATAAGAAAACTAAATATAAACTTTGGGTTTGGATTTCCTTCATTAAAAAAAGCAATTATTTCCAGCTCCGTGTATTCTATATGTACTTTCGACAAACCATTACAAAAAGATTGCATGTTTTGTTAGAAGTAGCAATAAAATGGAACTTCCTGGTATTTTGAAGCTCTCAATTAAATAGAGTTTGCTTGTTTTCTTATTAGTTTACCATTTAAAGAAATTGAATACTCTAAGGATTTATGGTGATCTGTTTTGTATACAGAATGTTAAAGAGAGGTAGGGAAAAAAAGAAAAGAAAGGATTCTTCACACACCTGCCTTTCCAAGAACAATGAGAAAAACTGGGAAGATAAGGATGTGTAGATTCCAAAGGAAAAGTTAGTCACGGCAACTAGACATCTAGTTCAGCAGGTTGTGGCAAAGCCTGGTCACTTATGATAGTATCATAATGATGCAATGCAAATTGCAATAATATAAACAGATTATTATAAGAACCCAAAAGTGTGACCTTGGACACTTTTTAAAATAAAAATTGACATAACAGTTTTGTACAAATTAAATAGATTTCAGAGTACATACTGTTAAAGATTTTGATGGAGACACAGAATTATACAGACTCTGTTTTATGTAAGAAGCTACCTAGACAAACTTCAGGATCTTATTATGTCAGTTTAAAACTGAAATGTATAATAAATTATTCAAGAAAAACAGGAGTCTAGGAATAGGACATTTCATCACAGACCTCTGGCCAACTTGCCTTATTCGGCTTTATTCTGTTTTCTCTGGACCAAACCTCCTGGTGGTAATTATTTCAATAGTGCCTTTATTACTAATTAGATTTTTGTGGTAGTGGGGAGGTTCAATGCTTAAATTGTTTTTGCTTCTAGTTTATATTGTTTGGTAACAGGCTGCCTTAACCTCAACTTGTTTTAATGGAAGTACATCTCAGGTGGCATATAACTTCAAAACCTAAGTTATCTTTAAATTAAGTGATATAAAATTCAGATTGATCAAGAAATCTCAGAGAATGTTCATACAATACAGATGGAATATTACAAACCTTAAGAACAGCCTATTTAAACCTAGAATCTTAGAGAACTATTGATCATAATTGCCATATACCTAAGGCATCTGTTTTAAAAAATCCAAAGCCTGATTCCACTCAGTCACAAGGTTAATCATGATGATATGTTGATGGCTGACTTGAGGGGAAAATAAATCATATATGTCATTTGCTGATGTCAGAAGTCTATGGGCAAAATTTCAAAATCATGCAAGATCATGATTGCATAAATACACCATGTAAAGTTTGGTTTTGTTTTAACTCATCTATCCTCAGCATATTATCAAACCCTTTGAGAAAGTCTGACAGTTGTTTTCAACATAGCTGAGATGTGATGGGAAAGGTCAATCAACAACGTGAGTTAATTTTAAGGAAATTAAGCCAAGAGTTATAGACCAATTGTTTAGGTTAAGTCTGAATTCTCTGAATAGATTAACATTGAGAATAAGTCTTATCATTTTTTTTCTTGTACAAGTTTTATGGACATGAAACATAATGAGTATAGAAGTGAATAGATTTCAGATGATAGAATTAAAGAGAATGTAGAAAATGTAGAATGAACATCCAGGACTCTTTCTAATAATGAAAACTGAACTGGAAATTTTAATAAAAAGGAGAAATGTACCTGCAACCTATACCTTGTCCCAGGATGCTGCAAGTAAGAAACTATAGAGATTTTCTGATTAATCACCCTCATCAGGGGAAGCCTAAGAAGTCACACTAACAAGATCTAAAAAAAATTATTACTTTATGTAGAGTGGGATCTTTGTTTCAAGTAATTGTGATTTTTTTTTCATTTTTCATATTTCCACCAGGCCTTGCAACATCACAATCAAAAACTCCTGTGGTGTTTACCATAGTGCATACAAGCTACTAATGTCATTTGGTCTCTAGCCCAGGTCTGAATTTTGATTGGAATGGATCCAGATAATTTGCCTAATCTACTGTAACATTACTCTACTGTATATCTGAAATTGGAGATGAAATGGAGATTTTAAAATACCTTTGTATCTGACATCAATTAGGTACATGATGGAAATGCCTGAGAAATCCCTCAGAATGTCTGGTGCTTTTAAGAAACCACCATGATCCATCAAACATCAGGGGTCCACCCCAGCAGAGATTATGGTAAAGCTTAACAAAACAGTGATCTGATCATAGCAAATGATTGACAGTAGTGTCCTTGATCTTCAGAGCATACACCTGTACTTCAAGGCAAAGAGTAAGTCCATGAGTTGGGACTGAAATGATCTGTGCAAGCGTGTGGTTGGTATGGAAGTCATGAATTCCTGAGCATAGATGGATTCAATCTCCAGAGCATGGAAGATAAAATCACCCAGCACTAATAGTTGTTGAGATTTTACCATTATCCCTGTTATGAGTTCTAGAAACATCAATCCCAACTTGTCCCTACAAACTTTGATTTATATGTAGACATTGAAAGACTGAAATCTGAAGAACAGTCAATTTCAGGATCATTGTAAGGTTCCTCTAAAACTTATTTCCCCATTCTGTGCCCCTTCCTCATGCCTGTTGTTGGAGGACCTCAAACTTGGGGGGACATATTTTTTTATACATCCTATCCCCCTTTTTTTCTTAAATAGGTTTCAATGTTACATAACAAGCCTACCCACTCATTCACCATCATACTGTGTATGGATGTTGTCTTATTACAGATGGACCTGACATTAACAAACAAATCAGCAATCCAACCTCTAGGCCTAGGGCAGGTGAACACCTACTGTAGGAGATCTGCTTGAAATTGCTGTTGTCTCTTGTCCCTGGCTCCTATATAGCCAACTTATCAAATTCCAAGATATTGTTCCTCCCATCCCTGATGCCTATCATTATCCCTTATTTTCCCAATCTCTCCTTTTACATGTAATCACCCAAACTAATTTCCCACCTCTTCCAAACATCCAGGACAAAATACAGAGAGGCAACAGACTGAAGCCTCATTTTAACTGACTCACAATTTCTATGTTTACATAATAACATTAAGGGGCTGTTTTAAATGGTATCAATGAATAACAGCAATTAAACTCCCACCTGACCTCTCCTGGATCTGTGCCTGGATTTGCTCCTTCGATTGAACCCACTCTCCATCTTGGTATTAACACATAGCATTTGATGAACCAACTATTTATATTGTCCATTGATATAAACAGTCTTTCACCTTAATGATCAAAAACCTAGAAAATGTTAAACTTGCCTAATCTCATAGCAAAACTATTGGATACCTTATCCCCACCCACCAAATCCCTTCCTTTATGGTGCACAATAGTGGTGGGGTGCTATGGCCTGTGAGAATAACTTTGGGAGGTAGAAGAAAGAGCTGTAACCTAGGTAACAGTCTGATAAGGTACAGTATATCTCAATCCACAAAAGTAATGGGGATGGAGAAAGCATCTCAAGAGACCCTCTTTACTCTCTGGAAAGTAAACACAGGGGAGGAAGAAGTGTTTCCACGCTTGCAAGTTCTATACTGTACAATAGAGGTAGTATAGTACTCATGGTTTTAATTTCTTCTGGATTACCTTGAAGGGCTGAAAGGATTACTTCATTTTCAATTCTATTCTGGGGGTTAAAGCTGAAACAACCAAAGATCCCTCCTTGGGGTATTGCCATGGTACACACAGTAGGACTTACAGTGAGTTTGGAAACTTCTGTGTTTTTCTTTGTTGTTTTTGTTTTTGTTTTCTAATATAGATGTACAGATAATGTTCATTCTTGCCCCCCTCTTCCTGCTTCTTTCCTGCTTTTAACCTATTTTCCCAGTTAACTTAGTTGATGTTTCATAAATAAACACCAAGCTTTAATCTTCTGGATGAACTGAAAGGCACCTGTGCTAGCTCAGATCTGGATATAAGGATTGCCTTAGAATTGGTTGGGAGTAAACAAAACTGGAAATCATCCCCAGTACTTTTCCATACGAGTTCGTAAACATAAGGATATTTATTTAGAAATCATAAGGAAGGGAATTGCCACAGAGCTTACTATTTTATAACAAGTCTTACTGGTCAAGTGACAATAAAACCATGAAGCCACAAGGAGAACCATTTGAATGGAGTCCTTTCCATCCCTTCCCATATAAAAACAGTAATGGCTATAAACTATGCCAAGTATGCTTGTGACACTAAGTATTGTGTTTGAAAAGCATTTATTTCAGGATCTTACCCTAAATTAGTCATACAGAGAACTAAGTGAGATGCTGGCTTAAGCTCTGATACAAATGCCTCAGTGCATGGCCCCTACTACTGAAAGTTTGAGTGTGTAGTGGCTGTCATGGCAGAGAGTACTGTGAAATTACTATTTGGTGAATAAATTGTGTTATAGTATACTACAAGTAAGTAAATGATATTCCTGTCACATGTCTACTTTTTATTTATTTCAATGGTTTTAGTTTTCAAGTACATATAAATAGGGTAAACTTGCTTTTTTTTTTAACAACATCTGGCTTCCATACTGAAACAACAGCATACTTTGAGCAGTAATCTCATGCAATTTCTGCTGAATAGTACAGTATATTTAAACAGTTCCAAGGGGTGAATAATACTATTTTAAAGGAGCTTTGATCATTACTTATCTTTCAGCTGATTATAGGAATCTTGTTGGAAGCTTTCAAAGGATTTTTAATTTTGACTCTCTTTATGTCTTCAGCCTAGTGCTGACATTAATTTCCCCAATTCCCTGTGAAAAGAAGCACAGTTTTGTCTCAGATGCTTTTTGTTCCTTATGTCATGCCTTTTGTGCATGCAGATGGGATTGATTAATTCCAAGACCTTAACTTGCATTGCCACCTCCCCCTCTACCATTGCCGGCTTCTTAATATATCCATCCATCCATAGACAGATAAATGGGAGCACAGATTCTTTTGCTAGACAAATTGCATATAACATTGTTCGGTTGGTTATACTAAGTACTAAGGCTACTTGAAACTCACTATCGCCTTGAAATAATTGTGAAGTGAAGTGCATCCCTCTAAAGATGATTGGTGAGAGGGCTGGGCAATTCTCAAGGACCCCTGGTAAGCATTCAAAACATGGATTAAGTGGAACCTAATTGTCACAGAAGCCTCTGATAGCCTCAGGGGTCAATGTTAGCCTTCCTCAATTGTGAGTCTGCTGCTTCACATCTGCTAAGATTGGGTGAACTTTACAATCAGAAATTTTTTATTCAGGAAATGAGGTGGGTCAAAAGTTTGTAGGTTCTATGTATACTGTAAAGAATTTTTAAAGAAGCAGGAGGACCATAACAACAATAGCTGATTGTTGAAGTTATTGATTGCAAGATGTTGGTGGGAACTGTTAGCAAAGTAAAAAATAATAATCATAAAGTCTAAAAGAAAAAAGTATAAAGTTATGCATGTGTATATGGAATGCAATTTCAAAAACTAATTGGTTCTATTTAAATTTGAGCCAAAATGACAGCAACAGGGAAACTATCATTAGATTAGCCTAAATTCTAGATCAAGAATGGTAAAATTTCCCAAGACCTTTTAATGTACACATGTACACATGTACACATGTATGCTTATTGAAAAATAAATCAATTAATTTCATCTGATCCACATTTCACTTATTGATGTTTGGAATGACAACTCAATATTTTGTAAATGGATAAAACAAGCTCTAATATTTAGAATTTAGATGTATACATTTCTATTACCAATTCATTTCTAATAAAGAAAGCAGATATTCAACAGAATATTAATTCCAAAGAGGTTTATTTTTTATTTTTATTTATTTTTATTTGTCAATTGCTTACAAGATAATAGGTATAAGTAAAAACATAGTTATGAACACATGTATACATATTAGAAAAATAAAAATTATATAAAAGAAACAATAGGACAGGGATGGTAGGCATCTTGGTGCGCTTATGCACGCCCCCTACAGACCTCTTAGGAAAGGGGTGAGGTCAATAGTAGACAGTTTAAGGTTAAAGTTTTTGGGGTTTGGGGAAGAAACCACAGAGTCAGGTAGAGTATTCCAGACATTGACCACTCTGTTGCTGAAGACGTATTTCCTGCAATCAAGTTTGGTGAGATTAACCTTGAGTTAGTATCTATTGTTTGCTCTATTGTTGTTATGGTTGAAGCTGAAGTATTCATTGACAGGTAGGAAATTGCAGTGTATGATTTTATATACTATACTTAGATCGGATCGAAGGCGGCGTAGTTCTACATTTTCTAGGTCTAGAATTTCGAGTCTGGTGACATAAGGTATTTTGCAACGAGTAGAGGAGTGGAGAACTCTTCTTGTGAAATATTTCTGGACTTTTTCAACTGTGTTAATATTAGATACATAATGTGGGTTCCAGACTGATGAGCTGTACTTGAGTATTGGTCTAGCAAATGTTTTGTATGCTCTAGTTATTAGTGTAATATTACCAGAGAAAAAGCTACGTAAGATTAGGTTAACAACTCTTAACACCTTTTTGGTAGCTACAGTGGGCTCTAGCACTTAGATCATTAGAGATGAGTACTCCAAGATCCTTGACAGAGTTTGGATCATCAACAAGGTCTTGACTATTCAGCCTGTATTTTATTTTCTGATTTTTTTTTTGCCAATATGTAGGGCAGAGCATTTATTTGTTGAGATTTGAAGTTGCCATTTGTTTGATCATTCTGATACATAGTCAAGGTCTTTTTGAAGGGTAGCAGTATTTTCTGTGGTATTGAATAGCTTTACATCATCAGCGAAGAGAATGCAGTTGCTCTTGATATGATCAGAGGTCATTTATGTAGAGTATTATGTAAGTCATTATGTAGAGTATAGATACATAAGTTGCTTTGAGATGGTGAATCTGCTACTAGGAAGGAGTTGTAACTCAAAGAGTAAGAATTGCAAGTCATAAATGAAATCACTCTTTCTTTCAAAGTCAGTATGTCTAACAGTGGTTATTACAAAATGAAAATTATTTTCACACTCAGAAAGCTGGATAGGCAATGGCAGTTCCTGAAAAGTCCTTGTGGCTTATACCTTGTTGCTTACTCTTTGTACAGGCAGTTCTCATGTTAAGACTACTTTACTCACGACTTTGTGTTGGCCATAAAAACATTGTGCAGCTTCAGCAGTTTTTCTGCTCAAGGAAGGACATTGTCTGTCATTTTAAGTCAGTTCCATTGCCATTAACACTGTGTTGAGTGTATCATTATGTACTTGGCTTAAGGTTTTTTCTCTTCTATACCCTTGTAACCATATCTCCAAAGTGTAAATACAGTGTAAGTGTTGGTAATAAATTAAAGAAAAGTAAAAGAATTACAACTGAAAATAAAAGAATTACAATTGGAATAAAGTGGTCTGAAAGAGGTGAAGCACCACTGGTTATTGAAAAAGTGTCAATGATCAGACCAATTTAAAAGGATAGAGTGAGATTAATGGAGCATGTGAATGGCCCTGCCCTGATTACTGTATTTTTATTATGTTCTGTATTATTATGTTTTTGTGTATTTGGAAATGTTTTTTAAATGTTATATAGATTTAGAAAAGTAAAATATATGTATGCTACCAGTATATACTAACATTTCACTAGTTGATGTTAAATAACAGTTCTGACTTATCTATATCTTTAATTCAAAGGTTTAAGAATGGATGTTGAAAACTGCCTGTAAATGTAAATCTGTTCTAAAATATGAATACTGTTAAGTACCAAACTGTGATATATATATTTTTATTTTTATTTTTTTGGATAATGGCCTAGCTGCTTGCTTGGATGGAGAAGATAAGAAATTCTGCTTAGTTAAAAGTTTATTTCTGAAATTGTAATTGCTATTTTGCATGACAAAAGGCAACAAATGGTGCTTCATTTATTCTGAAATTGTGAAATGTGTTATTAAAAACTCTAAAACTGAGTGAAGGAAAAAGAGAACATCACTAGAGCAGTATGTATGCGTGACAAGTGTTCCTATGGTGAGATGACAACTGTCAAGAGCTACAAACAGATGTGATATGGGCACTGTGAGTTATTCATAATGGTCAGCTTATACAACACAATGGAAATGAAAGAGCCAGACACAAACACAAACACAAAAGTTTTCTCACCCTTTCTTCTTTCTCCTGGCATCAGTCATGACACATACTAGCATGGAAAGTTGTAATCCATCTTCAGCATATAGTGCTTCATGATCAGCATGAAAAGGGAGGGAGAGATCAAAACATAAAATGATATTTTTTATATTTCAACATTGCCCCACTTATTAATCAATGGAAACAGCTGCTCGATCTAATGACCAAATCAGGCAAGAAATATGAGAATGGTGCCATATAATATTTATAAAACTTTTTCCATGCCTTCTTGTTGGGGAGAAATGGCCATGAAGAAATCATTTTTAATACTGATGTTATTTGACACACGCACACTAAAAATAAAATAAAATGAATAAAATAATAAAATAAAATTCAAATTAACATAAAGGAAAAAGGTGAAAGGGAATTATTATCCCCCCAACACAAAAATATCATCTATATGAATAGATGAATATGAATATATAGATAAATATCATCTACATGAATATGTTGAGCAATATTATCCTAGAGTTTGACACAAAAGTTGGATATAACAGTGGGGATTCTAAATCAGTAATTAATTAACAACAATCTGGCCTGAAAGGAGGTTAACAAAATACAACTTAGTTCAAACTCAAAAAAAGGTAGCACTACTGAATGATTCCTCAAAAGGAAAGGAATTCAGCTTATCTGCCATCAAACCCAGAATGGACACAGTTTGATATAGCACACACCAGGGCTCTCCAACCTTGGCAACTTTCAGCCTGGAGGACTTCAAAGCTGGCTGGGGAATTCTGGGAGTTGAAGTCCTCCAGGCTGAAAGTTGCCAAGGTTGGAGACCCCTGGCATACACAATCACATTTCTAGCTGGTTGAAGTAAAATGTAAGTCTACTTCTTCAAGAGTCCTTAAGTGTCCTTGAAAAAACATTTCAATCTGACTTTTAATGTCAGAGGGGGAAAAAAAACTCTGCTTGTACTGAATTCCATTTTGTTCTGTAACTCTTTTGCCCGATAGATAAATTATACACTAATGTTTTTCTATTGATTTCTATTGAAATGCATCTTTTTGCATCTCTTTTCTTCTTTTTGATGCCATAATCTCTTCAGGGAGAAGAACTGAGGCCTTTAAAAACTGATAGAAAATTTACTGCTATATCTCGTTGATTGTTTTCATCCCTTGACACTTTCCATTTGGACTAATCTTTGCCCTGCTTTTTTTCCCCTTGAGCAGTAAAAGCACATATCCCAAAGAAATACTAATAAAAGAAATGTGATTGTGAAACTGGCTCCAGAAAAAAATGAGCCCATTTATAAAACTTTGTTTGTGTAGAAGATGACCAGGCTGAGCCTGAAGACAGGGTCAAATCAGGGGTGAGATCCAACTGGTGTAACTACCGGTCCGGTGATTTACGTTTTGCAAATAATTGCCATGATCTGCCTTTTTAGAGAGACCAGCTCCAGGTACCACAAGAAACACTAGAATTTTATTGATTTACTTTATTGATTATAAACTTTAATAATAGAATCTTGAAAGCCTAACAACATTTGTCCTTCCCTTCTTTCCTGTACCTAAGAGAGGCATAGATAGCAGGGGTATCTTGAGTTTCTATCTGTTTTTTTTGTTTTTGTTTCCTAAGCTAAATTTATGTTTACTAACAGCTGCTACATATTTTCTTCAAAGCTATTTCCACATACCTGTACAACTATGCTGTTCAACTTTATAGGTAATAACTAGCATCCTCATTTGTACCAATGTGAATTGAAGCTTACTATCAGGCAGAAGTATTACCTGTTGCATTGGCAAATGTCCAAACCTGCAGTTTTGTATCAACTGGGTCAATTAGAGCTTCTGAATTCTTTTCAATTTACTGTACAATGCATTGTAAAGTGCACTACAGTAATTCAACTGGAAAGTGATTAAGAGTAACCATGAGTAGGACCTCCAGATTCAGAATAAAGCACAAGTGATACACAAGATGAACATGTACAAAGACACAATTAACCATGCTGCCACTGCTTTTTGAACAGGATCCCTGAATCCAGGAGGACTGTCAAACTGTGCAATAGTTTTGTCTGGAGTCTCCAGCTTTGGAAGGCTCAAAAGTTATGGCTATTCAGTCTTGCCAGGGATGAGCTGAAGCCTTTCCCCACACAGAATCCCCTGCCTTAAAACATTGGGAAATAACTTTTAAAACAACACTTGGTCTGCCCAGGACAAAGATATATAACTGATATCATCACCATTCCGATAATACTTCAACCTTTGGCAATGGATGGTTTCCTCCAGTGTTGGCATATGTCTAGTCAGGCAGGGAGAAAGAATCAAGCAGGGAATTAGCCTTGAATATTTCCAGAGTTGCAATAGATCCAGGACTGAGCCCCCTGACTCCAAGCTCCCTGGAACCTTATCTATCTGTTCCCAAAGGAAAGCAAGCAGTCTGGCAAGATTCTTATATTATAGGCAGAATACAATAAATTAGTTAGATTGAGCTGTACTCGTGGATCTGGTTCTTGTTCCTGACACTGTGGTTTTTTTTAAAAAAAGAAGAGTGCAAAAGATAGAACCCTGGGGAATTCTACAAGGGCCTTGGGTTCTAGCTCCCTCCTTTCCATATTGACTGGAACTGGCCTCAGATAAAGAAGGACTACCAGATAATTGTCTCCCTTACTCCCATTTCCCTGTGCTAATATGCACAGGCACCATGTTAATCCACTGAGATATTAAGGTTCAATCAAGGAGGATCAGGATGGGATGTACTGTATTATGTCTTACACAAGGCCTTGACAAATATGCTCAATGCCATCTCAAAGATATAATGAGCTTTTAATCCCAATTGAAAAGGGATCAGATTATTCACTCCCTCCAGAGTTCTCTGGAGTTACAGGCTGATCATCTTCTTAGCACATTTCCCTTACAAAAAAAATCAAACTTGCAAAATGGCAATGACAAAACATTTCTGTATTTTCATAAAAGAAACATGTATGGACTTGGTTAGTGTAAACTTTAGATGAGTTTGGATGCCAAATGATAAAATCCACACTCAGAAGGTGGTTTTTTAGTTATTTCCACAAGTAGATCTGGAGGCCATGAAATGATCAGATAAAGCTGCTAGGAATGGTTGAAAATAATACTAAAAAAAGGTAAAGCTATGCTAGACAATTATGTAATAAACAACAACTTCATATGTGTTAAAATTATTGTATAGCAAGAGAACATCAATAAGACCAGATGTTATAACAGAAGATATTGAGGAACTGTATAACCAATGCAAAATATATCTAAATGCAATTTCTAGAAAGGACATTGTAATACAATGGAAAACAGGAAGAATCCAGGATGACAAGAACGTTTGGATTAGACAAATCAATAGAGTTTTATGAAGGTCATTCTTTGTTCCTAGTCAGTACCTGATTCAGGTTCAACACAGATTGTATACTTGAATATCACTAGATGGACAAATCAACTACCTCAAAGGAAACAAGACGCAGTAGTGCAAATCAGTCAGCTTCCACTGGGAGATAGTTGAGTAGGTCATGAATTATTGGTATTAAAATTATACTATGTCAGTGGATGACAATAGATGTATCAACAAAATTTAACCTGGAGGACATGCTGTCAAAATCAATGTAAAAACAGATTCATTACAGTATATGAAAAGGAATGGTGTGAAGAGATAAGGGATATTGTAAAAACAAATGTGAATATATATATATATATTTCAAACAAGAATATACATTTCAAACAGGAGAAATCTGTCCTGCTTCAAAACAAGCTGTCCTGCTTCAAAACAAGGATTTGAGCAACAAAGAACGTTATGAAAACTGAGTGCAGATTTTCAATGTCAGACAAAATCTGCCAAAGAAAATTAACTAAGAATACCAATTAATATGGGGGGAAATCAAGAAAAGGGAAATGGGGATTTTTAAGATAAGAAAAAATCATAGGAAAATTATTGCTAAGGTAGAACTGCAAATGTGATTAGAAGATGGATAGATTGTATCGAACTTTTGCCCAAATATAACATAGAGTTACAGGAACATTTGTAGAAAATTGGATTTATTCAGTAGAAAGTATGGTATGAAAGTGAGTTTGGGGAACCAAGTATTGCAGAGTAATAAAGAGGGTGAGACAATAATATTTGTCCCTGCATATATTTAACAATAATAAATGCATTGCAAGGATGGCAATATTAAAAGAGATAAAAATGGAACTCGACATACAACTAAAACAATTTGAAATTTGAATATGCAGACAATACCACTCCATTTTCAGAAAATAAAGAGCCCTATAAGAGCAGATTATTAAAATAAAAAATGGAATGTGAACAAATGATCAATATTAAATATTCATAAAACAAATATAATGATTACTAGCCTTCTCAATGAACATATGAAACTTCTTAGTGAAGAAATGGTAACTGATTTCACTGTGTTCAAAAATATCTAAAGATGAAAGCACGTTTGAAATGTTAAAAAAATAAAATAATTTTTGGAAGAAACTGACAAAATTAGACAAGCTATTGAATGATAAATAATGTATCTTCTATATATATAAAAGTGAAACACCACTCATGCATCATCACAAAATCTCCAGAACCGTAAAGCCTACAAACTTGAAATTAGGCACGTATGTTCCTCTTGGCTTCTAGGTGCTCACTAAGAAAGGATTTTTTGAAATGACCATCAGAGCATTAGTATTTCATATATTATTATTAACATGCTCTGATGCTAAGGGGTTCTACTCCCCCTCCCCACGTGAAAAGAAATCTCTTCCAAATGCAAAACACAAGCAAAGGAGAGGAGTTTCAGTTTCAGTTTTACTTTCACAGCAACAAGCAGCTTTAGTACAGAACAGTTGAGCTAAGCTACGCCCAGGCTCCTTGCTGTCTCTTCTTGCTCACACAGCAAATACTCTTTCAGTTTCCAAACAGCCCTCAACTCTTTCACACATTGACAGGACACTAGCCAGATGAATACCGATGGATGCTGGTAGGCAGAGGCACAATTTTTTTCTTTATTTTCCTCCACCAAAATAAAGCCCGATGACATAGTTTCGTAGCAAAGCATGGGTATAGAGGAGAGGTGGTATTCAGCAGGTTCTGACCAGTTCTGGAGAACCAGTAGCAGAAATTTTGAGCAGTTCGGAGAACTGGCAAATACCACCTCTGAATGGAGATTTTATAATATCCTTCCCTTGCCACACCCACCAAGCCGTGCCCACAGAACTGGTAGTAAAAAAATTGGAATCCCATCACTGGTATAGAGCTAGTATTTCTATGCAAGAAAGATCAAAATAGATAAAGGAGTGATCCCTCCCATTATAGTTATAGGTGTGAAAGTTGATCACCAAGAAAGAGTTAAGTAAGAAGGTAATCAACTTCAAATTATGGATTTGAAGATGGTTATTAAGAATGCCATGGCTTGCAAGAAGAATCTAGCAAGGATTCTGGACTGAATTAAAACATATATATTCTCCCCTTCAGTTCAAACAGAATTTTACATGTTCTTGGTGGATGAAGTGGGCAGATGAAAGTTTGGGAAAGAATAACAAGTTATACTTTACAACTTTGAAAAAAGTAAAAGAAGGAGAAGAATGATATAGGGTATACTGATGGGATTAAGCTGGTCACTGGAATATCCTTGGATTATCACCAAAGTAGTGTAGGAAGCTAGTACCCATCCCCCTCCTAAAAAATTGAAATATCCTAGGAAATATTAAAAAGGCAGAATATTTCCCCTAAAAAGAGTAGAAACTCAGAAGCAGAAACTCACCTCAGAGAGGCAGAAACTCAGCCCCCCCACCTTTGCTAATGGGCCATTAAGGCCTAGGCCAGAGTATTTGACTTAATAAAGGCTCTACTCATCTCAACACCTGGCCTGGGAAGATTGTATCAGCCAACACTCAAGTGAAGCCATGTGGTCCAGACAAAGCCTACAAAGTTAGTTAAGACCCCCACCCCTGGGAGTCTGACAGTCAATGGGATACATTTCTTACACAGAAACAGGAAACACTAAGGTGGGACCCAACAGAGGTTATAAACTAAGGCACTCTCAGCATATCAGCGCTTCTTGATCTCTTCCTTCACCTCGAAGCATGTGATCATCCTTCCTTTTCACTTTGGAGCTTCAAGCCATGTGGTCCTGTGTTGCGATATCACCCAATGATCCAATGATACCATACCTGCCAGGTAACATATGTAAAGCTATGATTGGTCAACATAGTCAGCCAGGTAACAAAACAACCAACAACATGTGTAAAGCTATGATTGGTCAACATAGGTATTACCTTATATGGTCAGTATGCCTTATATGGTCAGTTACCTTATATGGTCAACTATGCAAATACATAGCCTTATATGGTCAAATGTACCCAAAAGGAATGTTTCCTCATACACCCTAAACCCCACCCTAAACTTGCACAATAAAAGAGAGGAGCAAAGTTTGCTCGGGGCTTCCTCTCCCCCAAGGACATGCCTTTGTGTCTTTGTCATCATTGCATCTGCGAGAGAAGCCCGTCCGGGCAGTCGGTCCGGGCGTGGGCTGCCAGCTGACTCCCCATCCCTGCAGTGGGACCAGCAACGCATCAAACTGGTGACCCCGACGTGATCGCTTCTACGATACGTCCCCTTCACAACGCGCTCCTTTTCTAGGGAGGCGTTGCCCTGACTCCTGTACTACAACACCGGCAACGGTAAAGCGCATTTGTAAGTATGGGCTCTCCAATTTCCAAAGTTCTGTCCAAGCATGTGGATGAACTTCATTTTTAGTCAGGAAGGCCAATGCTCTGCAAAGAACTAATGGCATGACAGTCTTTCCTCTTTCAAGGAAAGCTATAATATCTTTCCTCCTCTATCTTCAAAAACATTGCCCAGCCTACTCCGAGGATGGCACTCTTAAACGCTCCACATGGGAGAAAATTGGGAAATGGATCCATCAACCTCCTCGGGCAGCGCCACATATTCTCTGTACCTGGAGAGCGCTCATGGCTGCGATCGACATTTTTTATCCTTCTGATTCAACTTTGAATCAACAGGATTCTCTCCCTCCTCCTCCTTTGCCTTCTAATTCCCCCCTGCTCTTTCAGCAGAAATTTCACCCACCTCTTCTTTGTCTTCAAATGCTCCCCCCCCCCCTCCCTCCTCCCCTTCAACAAAAACCTTACATTCCTCTCATTCCTCCCCCTTAATTCCCCCTCTCCTCTTCCAGCAGAAATTTCACCCATCTCCTCTTCTCCCCCGCTCCCTCCTCCCCTTCAACAAAAACCTTATATCCTGCCTTACATTCCTCGCATTCCTCTTCCCCCTCCTCCCCCCTCCCCTCCCTACAGCCTTTCAGCCTCAAAATCTTCCCTTACAAAACCTGACTCCATCCCCTCTAATACCCCTCCCCCTTGCTTCGTAACACCTTTCAGGAAGCTTTAGCTAATGGGAAGATTAATGCTGAAGATCTTTCTTGCTTCCCCATGATCCTTCAAGTCCCAGCGGCAGGAGGCAATCCAGTTGCTCAGTATGCCCCCATGGAATGGAATCTTATGAAAGATCTTAAATCTGCCACCACCAACTACGGTCTAAAGTCACCCTATGTGCGTGCCATGCTGGAGAATATCTCTAACAACCATAATATTCTCTTTTCTGAATGGCAAACAATGGCTTCGATGCTCCTGACATCCTCCCAGCTTGCAGCTTGGCACAACGATTATCGCTTGGCCGTCTCCATGGCTGCTGCAGCAGGGCTTCCCCAGGGTGTCACCCTGGATCACCTTTTGTGCCAAGGAGCTGTGATCACCCCACAAGATGAGATTCAAATGGCTACTGAGGGCTATCCTATCATGCGTAATGCTGCTCTTAATGCCTTTCGTAGGGTTCCTGACCCATCTCAACCCTCTTTGTCTTTTCATAAAATTCTTCAGGGTCCTTCTGAACCTTATACCTCTTTCATTGACCGTCTATCAGATGCACTTAACCGGCAGATAGAAACCCCCAAGCGCAAGCTGAGCTTCTCTCAAAGCTTGCAGTGACTAATGCTAATGATGATTGCCAACAAATCCTGAAACCTCTTCAGTCCATTCCACATCAGACCCTTGCTGACTATATTAAAGCATGCCAGAACGTGGGAACTGAGGCGCATAAAGCCACTGCCCTTGCCTCAGCCATTACCTCCTCGTTTGCCATGACCACCCCCGTGCAGGGAATTGTTTCAACTGTGGCAAACCCGGTCATTTTAAGTCTCAGTGCCGTTCGCCAGGAGGTGGCAGTGCACCCAAGGGAAGGAGACCTCCTCCTCCCTCTGTTAAGCCAAAAACAGTTTGCCCTCGCTGTCGTAAAGGTTTCCATTGGGCTAGCCAATGTCGCTCTAATCCACATCCTTCTCCAAATGCCCCCTCGGAAAACTAATTTCGGGGCCAGCAGCTAGCCCCGCCCCCAAGGCTGCACCTACTTCGTCCCAAACAGCTTTCCCTGTTCTGCTTTCAACTGCTATTATCTATGAGGATCCTGGATCTGTCTTTACCCTCCCCCTCAAAGTTACACTTCCCCGCCCACTCTCACCTCACACGCCCATCTTGCTCATCCCAAACTCCTCTTTGATCATGGAAGGGGTGATCGCCGCCCCCTTTCTTTATGACTCATCCGCTCTTAATTGCCTCTCTCTTACAGCAGTAGGTGATAGACCTTTCTCATTGCCTGCTAACACTATCGTAGCCACTCTTATTATTCTTCCCTCCTCCATCCCCACCTCCTCCTCCCCCTCCCTCATGGCTATTGACTGCTCTATAGAAGCCTCAAAACCTCTGCTAACAGTGTCTCTTAATGGTCGTCCTTTTACAGGACTGGTGGACACTGGAGCAGACGCCTCGGTTATTTCAACGACTGAATGGCCCCCAGAATGGCCCCTTGAACAATCACCTTCTGTCCAAGGTGTTGGTGGAGTTCAAAGCGCTCAGGTCAGCTCTAATTGGCTTACGGCCATTACCCCTGATGCTTCTGCTTCTGCTCTCATCAAACCTTATATCCTTCCCCTTGCTTTCAATCTGTGGGGTAGGGATCTTTTAGAACAGCTTGGAGCTACCTTTCACATCCCTTGATTGTCATCATGTCTGTTTCTCTCCCTCTTACCCTTAAATCATCCATTCCTGTATGGGTAGATCAGTGGCCACTCCCCCAAGAGAAACTGCTTGCTCTGACTGCTCTTGTCTCTGAACAATTAAGTGCTGGTCATATTGAACCTTCTACCAGCCCCTACAATACTCCAGTTTTTGTTATAAAAAAGAAATCTGGGAAATACCGCCTCCTTCAGGATTTAAGGGCCGTGAACTTTATCATTCAACCAATGGGTGCTTTGCAATGTGGACTTCCCAATCCAAACCTTATCCCACAGCATTTTGACCTTTTAGTTATTGACCTTAAGGATTGCTTCTTTTCCATCCCTCTTCAACCCCAAGATAGGCTTCTATTTGCTTTCACTGTCCCAGAACTGAATAACTCCAGACCCACCAAAAGGTATCAGTGGAAAGTCCTTCCTCAAGGGATGCTAAACTCTCCCACTATGTGTCAGCACTATGTTGACGTGGCTCTCCAACCATATCGCAACCTATATCCCTCCTTTCTTGTATATCATTACATGGATGACATCTTGGTCGCAGCTGAAGGCCCTAAAGGCACAGTTGCAAAAACCCTTCCCATTCTCACCAAACTCTTGACCACAGCAGGCCTCCACATAGCCCCTGAAAAAATACAATCTCACTATCCCTTTCAATATCTTGGTCACAAACTCCTGTCTTCTGCTGCCACTCCTGCCTTACCTTCTCTGACTCTCCCTCCCTCTCCAACCCTTGTACAACTTCAACAATATCTCGGCACGCTCAATTGGGCACGGCCTTATCTTTCTGTCACTACTGCAACCCTTTCTCCTCTATTCCATGCCCTCACGGGCTTGAAACATCCTTCAGATGTGGTCCATCTTACAAGCCAGCACTTGGAGGCACTAGCCCAAGTAAACAATACCTTAAAGCAAGTGTGGGTGGATCGCATCATCCCCAACTGTCTGCTATCTTTGGCTATCTTGCCCACACCAGCTCTTCTCACAGCTATTCTCTTCCAAACACCCCCCAAAACAAAGAAGCTGTGCATCATTGAATGGCTTCACCTTCCCCATACTCCTAGGGCAACTATTACCTCTCGGGCCCTTCAGCTCGCTTTGCTCTGTACTAAGGGGCGTCACCGAGCTAAGGCCCTAATCGGCCATGATCTCCAGGCAATACATGTTCCTTTCAAACTGTCTCAATGGGACCCCCTTTTTCAGACATCTGATGTCTTACAGGACGCCCTGGAGAATTGGATTGGTCCCATCTCTTGTCATCTCCCTTCTGACCCCCGTTTGCAGCTAATAAAAATGGTACCTATTACCTTTTCCTCTCCAGTAGTTGCTTTTCCACTAATTCAAGCCATCACAGTCTTTACTGATGGCTCTAAAACTCATGGTGCTTGTGTCTGGTTCGATCAAACTACCTGGCACAAACAATTGACTAAGCCACAATCATCAGCACAGCAAGCTGAATTGGCTGCCTTCAACTTAGCCTTAGAGTCATTTCCCACTCAACCAATCAATATCATAACGGATAGTTTATATGTCTCTCAATTGGTTTTGCATATTTTTGAAGCATATCTGTCTCCTTCTCTACAACCATCATTAATGACACTGTTACTTCAACTGCAAACACTCATTCAATCCAGAGCGCACCCCCTATTCGTGGCCCACATACGCAGTCACCAGCAGCTTCCGGGTTTCCTTTCAGAAGGAAACCAGGTAGCTGATGCTGCTTGTAAATTACTTCCTATCACTGTTAAGTCACCCCAACCTTCCCCTCTAACTGCAGGGGAAAGTCATAGTTACTTTCATCAAAACAAAAAGGCTCTGGTAAAACAATTTGGCATTTCTTTGGCAGAAGCGACAGCAATTATACAACAATGTCCCACATGTAGTCTTCAAGCAAAGAACTACCCCCAAGGTATCAACCCTAGAGGGACTGATGCTTGTGACACCTGGCAAATGGATGTCACGCAATTTCAGCCTTTTGCACCCTGGAAATACCTTCATGTGTCTGTTGACACCTATTCAGGGTTTATTATGGCCACCCCTCAAAGGGGAGAGGCGTCAAAGCATGTTATTAATCATTGTATTCGGACCTTCGTAGTGCTGGGATCGCCAAAAATTCTAAAAACAGATAATGGACCAGCCTATATCAGCTCTCAATTCTCTGAATTTTGCCATCATTGGTCCATTATCCATAAAGAGGTAATCAAACCTTAAAATTGGCATTACAACGATACATGGGGTCAAAAGGCCTTAGAGGCCCCCCTAGCCTCCCGGCATTACAAAATGTTTTGAATGTTTGTCTGTATACACTTAACTTCCTCAATCTCACTGGCACCCCTCCCCTGTCTGCTGCATCTCGACATTTTACTAAACCACCTGTTCCCGCTTCGAGACCACTTGTTTATTATAGGCAATTGCCTGATCCTGCGTGGAAGGGACCTGCTGAGCTGATCACCTGGGGACGAGGCTACGCCGCTGTCCAACTCCCTGAAGCAGTACTCTGGATCCCTGCCAGGTGTGTTCGTCCCTACCACCGTGACCCCTCGCTCTCCACTT
Organism: Notechis scutatus; assembly: GCF_049901735.1. NCBI lineage: Eukaryota > Metazoa > Chordata > Lepidosauria > Squamata > Elapidae > Notechis > Notechis scutatus. The sequence goes on from NC_142013.1 coordinate 89,458,265, forward strand.
CCTCTCCAAAAGGCGCCTCCACTGACCAGGATGAAGATCCTCTTGCTTCTTTGCTGCTGCTTCCTTCCTGAAGTCATACTTTCATCATCTCATGACAACGCTCATCGCCCCTACAACATTACATGGACAATCAAGGACGCTTATGGACAAATACTCAGCTCCACAACTAACTACACTATGATTTTTTCCTATTTTCCTAAATTACATTTTGATTTTGCTGAAATGATTCTAGGTAAGATTGCCTACTCTCGTCTCACTGATGCCCCTACCCCTAGCCATAGTGTTGTTAAATACCATTACCTGTATGTATGCCCAGGACATATTGCTGATGCAGAACATATTTACACCTGTGGAGGAATTTCTGATTACTATTGTAAATCCTGGTCCTGTGTTTCAACTGGTTACATCTCTTGGACACCTCCTTTGAACAATGATCTCATCACACTTACCAGAACCACCCAGGATATACGATGTACGGCAGACAAAAACAAATGGTCCAAATGTAATCCAGTGACTGTCTCCTTTACGGCCGAAGGAAAACGAAGTAACATTTGGGACACTGGGGCAAAGTGGGGAGGTCGCATTTATGCCAGGTGGCCTGGATATCATTATGGGAATGTCTTCTATATACAACGCCATGTTCATGTTTCCCCATCCCTATCTATAGGACCCAATGCTAACCAAATCCAACCTGGATTTTTGAAACCCCTAACAAATGCCCAGAACCCACTGGTATCCCTCATTGCTTCTGCTCACGCATTATTGAATCACTCTCAAGATTCCTCCATTTCTCAGCACTGTTGGCTTTGCTTGTCTTCAAACCCCCCTTTTTATGAAGCCATCGGCTCTTCCCAACCTATTTCCAATTCTACTTCTGATAATAATTGCCGATGGAGGAATAGCTCTCTCACTATCACGGCCATCACTGGTCAAGGTTGCTGTCTTGGCCACATACCTACTAATTATTCACAATACTGCCTTAATGCCACCCACAGACACAAATGTGAACTTTATCTACCCAAAGAAAGAACCGGCCTTTCAATTGGAGGTTACAACCAGGTATTCACCACATCTGGTGGCAATATCACAAAACGCCTCCAAGGCCAATTTTTTATTCCTGGAAATAACTCTGTTTGGGCTTGCTCTACAGGTTTAACTGCATGTGTCCACGGAGATGTATTATTAGCAAAAAAATCATTCTGTATTCAGGTCCAGCTGTTGCCAAAAATTGATGTATATGATTCTGAAGATTTTGTTTCCATTTTAGAACCTCAACAATACCACCTACGAGCTAAACGAGAAGTTGTCACAGCTCTTACCTTATCTGTGCTGCTAGGTTTAGGTGCTACAGGTGCAGCAACAGGCATATCAGCTTTGGTTGTAAATGATAAAAGCATAACACAGTTAAGTGCCACCATAGATGAAGATCTTAGAAGGGTCGAAAAATCCATTCTTGCCTTGCAAACTTCTCTTACCTCTTTATCTGAGGTGGTCTTGCAAAACCGCAGAGGCCTAGACCTCTTGTTTTTAAAACAAGGGGGACTATGTGCTGCTCTTAAAGAAGAGTGTTGTTTCTATGCTGATAGCTCAGGAGTTGTCCTAGACTCCATGAAAGAACTAGACACCAGATTAAAGGAAAGAGAAAGGGAACGAGCTTCACAACATACCTGGTATCAAGGACTATTTAACCTTTCCCCATGGTTAACAACATTGTTATCTGCTATAGCTGGTCCACTTATCCTTCTCTTATTGGTATGTACCATTGGACCATGTGTGATAGGTAAATTCTTAGAAATCCTTAAAAGAAAATTTGGCCAAATTGATTCGGATTTAAACTCAAAACAAAAACAAATTAATGCGCTAATAGAGAAAAAGGCCCTCTTACAATTCTCCTCGGATTCCGATAACTCTGATAACGAGTTCACCAAAGATGCTGCTAAAGGGGAACCACGAATTCTCATGAACCTATGACAGGATGAGTCGGAGGACCTAGACTGGACATAATAGTGAGGATGGTGAGTATATAGCCCTTAAAATAAAATAAAAACAGAGGAGATGTTGCGATATCACCCAATGATCCAATGATACCATACCTGCCAGGTAACATATGTAAAGCTATGATTGGTCAACATAGTCAGCCAGGTAACAAAACAACCAACAACATGTGTAAAGCTATGATTGGTCAACATAGGTATTACCTTATATGGTCAGTATGCCTTATATGGTCAGTTACCTTATATGGTCAACTATGCAAATACATAGCCTTATATGGTCAAATGTACCCAAAAGGAATGTTTCCTCATACACCCTAAACCCCACCCTAAACTTGCACAATAAAAGAGAGGAGCAAACTTTGCTCGGGGCTTCCTCTCCCCCAAGGACATGCCTTTGTGTCTTTGTCATCATTGCATCTGCCAGAGAAGCCCGTCCGGGCAGTCGGTCCGGGCGTGGGCTGCCAGCTGACTCCCCATCCCTGCAGTGGGACCAGCAACGCATCAGTCCTGTCCATCATTAAACCATCTTTCTAAACAGCCTCCATGTTTCCAGTGTCTTTTTCCCCACTTGGAACTGAACCCAGAAGGATATTTCTTCCAACAGTAGGATGAAATTCGTCATTTGTCCTTAGAGTCACATGTAGTCAGAGTGATTTGGTGACATATTACTGAAGTAAGTAGCTCTTCAATGTCCAAGAGATGTGCAACTGTG